>NC_059332.1:12302500-12472500 GCF_018350155.1 Leopardus geoffroyi | reverse complement strand
CCCAGGTGCCCCAGCAAATGCTTTCTTTTAATAATCCAGGTCTTAATAATCTAGTAAGGCTCTACTTTCGCTGAAGGCAATGAACTTTTTAAGTGCCCTGAGAAAGATTCAGAAAGGCCTGTTGCATGAAATCAGTTAACAAAGTAAGTATGTAATTATAAACCATTAACTACTTATTAAGAATGACTAAAGAACACTGGCTATCTTTGGGTGTTAACATACACATGTAATGATAATAATAATAATAGCTAATATTTGAATGTTAAGCCCTCAAATTACATTATCTCCTTGTAGCCTTAAAATCACCCTCAGTGGTAGACACCTCTGTTTTCTACTTTGAGACTATCTTTTATTCTCAAGTTTACTTATTTTGAGACAGGGAGAGTGAGCAGGGGGAGGGGCCGAGAGACAGGGAGAGAGGGAGAGAATCCCAAGCAGGCTCCACGCTGTGGTCTAGAGCCTGACGTGGGGCTCCATCCCACGAACTGTGAGATCGTGCCCTGAGCCGAAATCGAGACTTGGACACCCGACTGACTGAGCTGCCCAGGCGCCCCCCACCCCCCGTTATTCTATTTGTAGTAAATGAAGAAATATAGGTGAATGGAGTGAAGTAATGTACTCAACGTGCAAACTAACTAGCTAACAGATTCGGGACTCCAACTTCTGTCTGACGCCAACGATTCTCTCTTAACTCCTCATTTCCAGCTCACGGTCACGGTTTAGGAATCCAGATTCTTCCTCTGGCTGTGATTCCAAAAAAAAAAATCATGAAATGCCTTCTTCATTTTCCTGTTTCAAAGTGAGTAGCTGCTCGATGAATTAGTTCGGAGCCCACACAAATGAATGTGTATAACAGGAACATCCTTCCGCCTCCCAGAGCACACTGTCCACATCATCCCGCGGAAAAAAGAAGTCTCACTCAAAAGCCACATATGTCGGATGCTTGAAGTCCGCTCTGCTGATTCTTAAAAAGTCATGAGGACACAGCACCCGTAATGATGCTCTATGAAGAAAACCCGAGGTCCCTTCAGCCCATGTCCTCTCTTTATTCCTCTGAAAGCACATTTATGAAAACAGAGGCAATGAAAATGCCAGTCATCTCTAAGGCACCACAATAAGGCAAGAAGAAAATGCAGGCAGACCTCGTTTTACTGTACTTCGCTTTAGGACTCTGATCAGATATTTTATTTTTTACCAATTGAAGGTTGGCGGTAACCCTGCCTCAAGCACGTTTATCGGCGCTGTTTTTCCAGCAGTATTTGTTGGTGTCGTATCTCCATGTCACATGTTGGGAATTCTCCTATCTTTCAAATTTTTTCATTATTATTATGTCTGTTAGGATGATCTGTGGTCACTGAAAGCTCAGATGATGGTTAGCATTTTTTAGCAAGACAGTATTTTTAAATTAAGATATACATATTGTTTTTGAGGCAAGATGCTATTGCACACTCAATAGTCGACAGTATAGTATAAACTGTTTGTTATGTACTAGGAACCCACAAGTTCATCAGACTCATTATTTATTTCTTTTAAGTTGTTTTTTTAACATTTATTTATTTTTGAGAGAGAGACAGTGTGAGAGTGGGGAAGGGCCAGAGAGAGAGGGAGACACAGAATCCGAAGCACGCTCCAGGCTCCGAGCTGTCAGCACAGAGCCCGATGTGGGGCTTGAACTCATGAACCTTGAGATCATGACCTGAGCAGAAGTCGGAGGGACACTTAACTGACTGACCCACCCAGGCGCCCCCATCTGACTCATTTTATGGTGACATTTGCTTTATTGCAGTGGTCCAGACCCAGACACGAAATACCTGATGTATGTCTGTATTAATTGCCCTTTTCAAGTGCTTTCTAAATCCTTAGCAACCCTGGGTCACCATGCACCTCTGGCCATTATGTCTCTAACCTCAATGGCTTTCCTTCTGCTACCCCAGAATCACTGAAAACGTACTGAATAACTTCCTAGATCAGTGTTAGTCATTTTCCAACTCCCAGTTCAAGACAGCTGCCCTTCCAGAACTACTCCAGCCCTCTTTCCTCCAAGTGCCTTGGGCAGGAAACCCCACCCACATGGGCTTACTTGTGTACTCCCTCACAGCGGGGAATATGGCTTCACCAGTGTGACTCTCGTCTTGCACACCTATAAGCAGATGGCGAATGCTCTCAAGAACTTCTGGAGAAGCTCACAGCACTTCCCGCGTGCCAAACACAACGTATCAGGCTTGCTTGTATTTTTCGTGATTGGGTGGAGACTGAAGAACATAGGAGTGTAATTTTATGTCCGTTTTATTTTTAAACGTCTTTAGATCTTTCGGTCCCAAGATTAGACAAAATTAGCAGTGTCATTCAGCCAGAAATTTTAGGTATTTTTTAAAGAGAAAAAGAGTAGTTTGCAGGGCAATCGATGGTGTTCACTGAAAACTCCATGCCAGTTTATTTGTGACATTCTCAGAGTAGACAGAATTAGGTCCATCCTAATGTGAATTGATTTTAGAAGAAAGCAGGAGAGTATACTAACTCTTGTCAAAAAACAAAAGGTGGATTTGGGGTACACCCAGAAATCCATTGATTGCGTCTTGCCCTTTCTAAAGGCTCAGCCATTTTTTTTATTTTAATATTTATTTTTGAGAGAGAGAGAGAGAGACAGAGTGTGAGTGGGGGAGGAGCAAAGAGAGAGGGGGAGACACAGAATTCGAAGCAGGCTCCAGGCTCTGAGCTGTCAGCACAGAGCCCGACGCGGGGCTTGAACTCACAAACTGCAAGATCATGACCGGGGCCGAAGTCGGACGCTTAACCGACTGAGCCACCCAGGCACCCCAGACTCAGCCATTCTTAATGACATCCATTACATGCACTTTCGGGTCCCATTGAAGTGTTCTGTATCTCTGCTTTCAATATGAGTACCCAAACTGGCATGGAGCTTTTGAATGAATGCGTCTGTGGTCCACAGACCACAGAATACAGAACATTCCAACTCATTCTCTCGGCACCGTAATTACTCTTGGCAAAATTATGCTCCATACTTTGAATGGATGCAATGATCTAATATCAGGTCACAATAACACCTGGTAATTCTTCTATACTATGTCAGCCTTACACGGCATTTCATTCTCCTCCAAAACCGCCCTTTCTCTCAAACCCAAAAAATCCCTCCAACCCCCAAAATTGGACGCTGTGTATATATATGCAAGTGATAGGGTTAGGATCAGGCCTGATATGGTTTTTGTTTTTTTTTTTTGTTTTGTTTTGTTTTTGTTTTGTTTTCACCATGCCCAAACCTCTGCAGAGAAGTCAAGAACAGGAAGCCACTGTAATGGTTCATCTTTAGTTATCTCACTTAAATATTGGGTTTCCATGTGTGAACTCCATCACTGGATTAACAGAACCATGCAAATTTTGGCCTTCCTCTGAAACTTAACAGCCCCGATCTTCACGCTTTTTATCATTCTTGGTGGAAATTTTCAACAACCACAAAGGTGGGGAAAAGGGTGTGTGGCCGACTGACTTCTTAGTCATATTTCCTGATGTTGCCATTTTAGTATATTTTAAATATTTACTTAGGGCAGCATTTAAGTAATTATAGTTTATGAAGCACTGTCCTCTTCTGTCCCCTTTTTCTGTCTTGGTAGACCCCTCAGTGTGCTGCTCCACAAAAAAAAAAAAAAAAAAAAAAAAAAAAAAAAGAAGGGCTGATGTTCTCATTTGGTGAGCACTTCTCCCAATGCTCTTGAAATCTGAAGTGAGCAATCTTAGGTTGGGAAAAACTTGTATAATTTTTTAATGTTTTTTTAAATTTATTTTTGAAAGAGAGACAGAGCGTGAGAAGGGGAGGGGCAGAGAGAAAGGGAGACACAGAATCCGAAGCAGGCTCCAGGCTCCGAGCTGTCGGCACAGAGCCCGACGTGGGACTCCAACTCGTGAACCGCGAGATGGTGACCTGAGCCGAAGCGGGACCCTCAACCGACTGAGCCACCCAGGCGCCCCTGAGGCTGGCAAAAATTTTAAACCGTCTTTCACATTATACACTGGGACAGCTCTAAACTGACACTTCCTTTCTGCCTCCCTCCACGTTCACGTTGGTGGTGTCCACACAGCCCTGAGCAGCTGACCCTCAGACCACCCAAGTGAAGCCAAAGGAGCCACTGGCTTTGACTCCCAACCAAGAAGGGGTATGTTACGGATCAAAAAGAAAAGCAGTAAAGCAGTGGTGGGTGGTGAGAAAGACTCTGAGGTCCCGTCACTCTTAGGGATCCACTGAGCCTGTTCCTGGTCCCCTGACATCACTGAGTTGCCCAAACGGAGAACTCCAGATTCAGCACTTTGCCTTCCCCCATATTTCACAAGTGAGCTGGTTCCAAATCCTGTCAATTCTACTTCCTGGTCACACTGCTGGAGTCCTTCCCTTCCCACTCCTCTGGAATGCAAACTGGTGCAGCCATTCCGGAAAACAGTGTGGAGGTTCCTCAAAAAATTAAAAACAGAACTACCCTGTGACTCAGCAATGGCACTACTAGGTGTTTATCCAAAAGATACAAAAATGCTGATTTGAAGGGGCAGGTGCACCCCAATGTTTTCAGCAGCGCTATCAACAATAGCCAAAGTATGGAAAGAGCCCAAATGTCCATCGACTGATGAATGGATAAAGAAGATGTGGTTTATATATCCAATGGAATACTACTGGGTGATTAAAAAGAACGAATTCTTGCCATTTGCAACAACGTGGAGGGAACCAGAGTGTGTTATGCTAAGTGAAAGACGTCAGAGAAAGATAAATATCCTCTGACTTCACTCATATGTGGAATTTAAGATACAAAACAGATGAACGTAAGAGAAGGGAAGGAAAAATAAGATAAAAACAGGGAGGGAGACAAACCATAAGACACTCCTAAATACACAGAACAAACTGAGGGCTGCTGGAGGGGAGGAGGGTGGGGCATGGGCTAGGTGGGGGATGGGCATTAAGCAGGGCCCTTGTTGGCAGGAGCACTGGCTGTTGTATGGAAGAGACGGATCACTGGATTCTGCTCCTGAAACCAATATTACACTGTCAGTCAACTAACTCAAATTTAAAGAAAGAAATTTTACAAAATGAAAAACTGGAAAAAAAAAAAAAAGAGAGATCTGGAGAAAACAGATGTGGAGAATGTGAAGACCAAGAACCAACATTTCATTCACAGATATTTTGTTGTTGTTGTTTTCTGGGTTTTCTTGGTTCATCTGTATTCGGGGTCAGGTTTTTTTTTTTTAAATCAATTTGATTTTTAATCATTAAGAATAATCCTAGAAGCACGTCCTGTTAACCCATTGCCAAGCTGCATCGACACGTTTCATGACTGCTTGAAAGGCCATGTATTAAAAACACTACCAGAAGGCAAGTTAAAGAAAAGAAAAATATAATGATCTGGGATATTTTTTTTAAAGCAGTTACTGGGGCGCCTGGGTGGCTCAGTCGGTTGAGCGTCCGACTTCGGCTCAGGTCATGATCTCACGGTTCATGGGTTTGAGCCCCGCGTCGGGCTGTGTGCTGACAGCTCAGAGCCTGGAGCCTTCTTCAGATTCTGTGTCTTCCTCTCCCTCTCTCTGCCCTTCCCCTGCTCACACTCTGTCAATCTCTCTCAAAAAATAAATAAACATTAAAAAAAATTTTTTTAAGCAGTTACTAAAACAGAAACAAATGTTATTTTAAATCTCTGGCTCACTGTAAACTGACAAGATATGAATATGAATTCTACCAAGTAATATATAACAACTGCTTCGCACCACAACCACATGCCAGCAACTCAAGTCTACATTTCATTTGGATGTTACATGCGGAGCGTATCATCTAGATTACAAACCACCCTCATCCGAGTGGATGTACTCCAGCTAATGTTTGAGATCATGACATGATTAGCTTTAAAAAGCTGAGTAGAAAACTATTCTTAAATTTGGTTCTACAAGAAGTCACTGCAAAGTTTTAAATATCTAAAACCAGTGAGAATATCCGAAAAACTGTAAGACGATGCCATCATCGTCTCAATGTTAGTCAAGTCATAACACATTTCTTTTATGGGTGCTTTGGAAGGAAATTCTGCCAAACGCTTGTCTGAAGTAGAGCAGAAAAGTATCTGATATGGATCATGCCCTCGGGAAGGGTATCGCCCATGTGGGAAGACAGTATATACACAAATGACACCACCTCTTTGCAGTAGAGTAAGAGAATCCGAGAAAAGCTCTGGAAATTTAGAAGAGGAAACCATTTTATGTGGGAGAGGGTCTCAGGGAAGGATCCACAGAGATGGTGGGTCTTCAGGATTAGATGGATTGGCATTGTAAACTCATGTTTTCATACCTAAAACGAAAGTCCCAGGAAAAGGTCAAACGAATCAGTTTGTCCCTAGAGCTAACATCTACAGAGTAACTTCTGGGTGTTAAGAAATGCACAAATGTTGGGGCGCCTGGGTGGCTCGGTCGGTTACGCGTCCGACTTCGGCTCAGGTCATGATCTCACGGTCCGTGAGTTCGAGCCCCGCGTCGGGCTCTGGGCTGATGGCTCGGAGCCTGGAGCCTGCTTCCGATTCTGTGTCTCCCTCTCTCTCTGACCCTCCCCTGCTTGCACTCTGTTTCTCTCTCAAAAAAATGTAAATACTAAAAAACAAAACAAAACAAAAAAACATTAGTAAGCCAAAATGGTGTTTAGATCAACACTTAACAATTAATCATACAGAGAGGATGACAGCCTTAAGAACAACGAAAGGTCAAAATCACTATGTATCTTGAATATGAATACAGCTTAATACAATAAGGATTTGGACATGCAAAAAACAAATCACATGCCCCCCCAATATAACTGAAGTGACAAGAATGTCATGGATTTCAAATATTTACTCTGCCCTCTAACATCAATATTATGCAACAATTTCATTTTGCACTGAATTATTAAAATACATATTTGCTTTAAAATAGTTATTCACATTGTGTTTCTCAAAATGTAATCCAAGAACCTTTTATGTCAAATGCATCACAGGAGAGTGCTTATTAAAAATGCAACCCCCAGACCTACCCCTGACCCACTTAATCCGGCTCCTTGGGCCCAGGAGTCTGAATTTTTAACAGGTCCTCTCCTTACCCCCAAGCGATAACTACCTGTACATGTAAGTGTTCAAACCCCTTGTCTGTCTGTCGTACCCTTCCCCACCCATTTCCCACTCCTCTTCTTTCACTGCACGGTGTCTTTGCAAATTTAAAATATTTTTTTAACGCTTATTTAGTTTTGACAGACAGAGAGAGACAGAGCGCAAACAGGGGAGGAGCAGAGACAGAGGGAGACACAGAATCCGAAGCAGGTTCCAGGCTCTGAGCTGTCCGCACAAAGCCTGATGTGGTGCTTGAACCCACGGACCGCAGGATCACGACCTGAGCTGAAGTCAGATACTTAACCGACTGAGCCACCCAGGCGCCCCGTGTCTTTACCAATTTAAACAATTACTTTTCAACATTGTCCAAATCTTCCGTGTCACACTACACTGGCTAAAAGAAAAACTGTTTCTAAAGCGCTGAAATTATACCACTAAAAAGAGGATTTCAGTAATCCCACCCCCCTTTTCCAGGGAGGATACGTTCCTAGCCCCCCACTGGATGCCTAAAACCTCAGACAGTATCAAACTCTACATATACGTTTTTTTTCTATACGTATATGCCAATGATAAAGCTTATTTTTTACTGAGTTATAATTAACATATTACATTACTTTCAGCTGTACAAGACAGTGATGCAATATTTTTAAACAATTTTTTTAATGTTTATGTATTTTTGACAGGGAGAGAGACAGAGGATGAGTGGGGGAGGGGTGGAGAGAGAGGGAGACACAAAATCCGAAGCAGGCTGCAGGCTCCGAGCTGTCAGCACAGAGCCCGACGCGGGGCTCGAACTCACAGACCAAGAGATCATGACCTGAGCTGAAGTCGGACGCTCAACCGACTTCAGGCGCCCCTTGATGCAATATTTTCCTCCGTGAGGAAATGATCACCACGACAGGTCTAGACATCATCTGTCGCAACACAAAGTTATTTCAATATTATTGACTATATTCTCTATGATGTACGTTACATACCTGTGACTTACTTATTTTCTAACTGAAAGCCTGTACCTCTTAATCCCCTTCACCTCTTTCAACCATCTGCCCACATCCCTCCCCTCTGATAACCACCACTTTGTTCTCTTTATCTGTTTTCTGTATTTGTTCACTTTGTTTTTTAGATTCTACATACAAGTGAAATCATACTAAAAAAAAGTTTTTGAAATAAGTGAAACCATACTGTATTTGTCTTTCTTGGTCTGATTTATTTCACTTAGCAGAATACCCTCTACATCCATCCATGCTGTCACAAATGGCAAGATTCCATTCTTTTTTATGGTTGAATAATATCCCCCTGCATGCATATATCCTTTATCCATTCATCCATTGATGGGTACAAGGGTTGTTTCCGTGCCTTGGCTATTGTAAATAATGCTGCAATGGACACAGGGGTAAAAATATCTTTTCTTATTAGTGTTTTTGTTTTCTTTGGATAAATACCCAGAAGTGGAATGGCTGGACCCTATGGTTCTATTTTTCATTTTCTGATGAACCTCCACACTGTTTCCCGAAGTGGATACGGCAATGTACATTTCCACCAACACTGCACGAGCGTTCCCTTTTCTCCACATCTTTGCCAATACTTGTTACTTCTTGCATTTTTGATGATAGCCATTCTGACAGGTGTGAGATGGTATCTCATTGTGGTTCTGATTTGCATTTCCCTAAAATGATTAGTGGCACCGAGCATCTTTTCATGCATCTGTTGGCAATCCGGATGTCTTCATTGGGAAAATATCTACTCAGGTCTCCTGCCCATTTTTTGATCAGGTTGTTTGCTTTTTTTGTTACTGAGCTACATGAGTTTTTCACATATTTTGGATATCAACCCCTTATCAGAGATACCATTTGCAAGTACCTTCTCTCATTCAATAGGTTGCCTTTTTGTCTTGTTGATGGTTTCCTTCGCTGCGCAAAAGCTTTTGTTTGACCTAGTCCCATTTGTTTATTTTTGGTTTTGTTGCCCTTGCCTGAGGAGACAGATCCACAACATATTGCTGAGACCAATGCCAAAGCGCTTAACTGCCTATGTTTTCTTCTGGAAGTTTTAAGATTGTAGCTCTTACATTTAAGTCTTTAATTCAATTTGAGTTTGTATATGGCATGGAAAATGGTTTACTTTCATTCTCTTGCATGTAACCGTCCAGTTTCCCCTACACCACTTATTCAAGAGACTGTCTTTTCCCCAGTTATGTTCTTGCCTCCTTTGTTGTAGATTAATTCACTATGTAAGTGGGGGGTTATTTCTGAGCTCTCTTATCTGTTCCATTGGCCTGTATGTCTGTTTTTGTGTCAGTACCATACTGTTGTGATTTCTGTAGCTTTGCGGTATAGTTTGAAATCAGAGGGAGTGTAATGCCTCCAGCTTTGTTCTCCTTTCTCAAGATTGCTTAGTTTATTCAAGGTCTTCTTTGGTTCCATACACATTTTAGGGTTTTTGTTCTAGTTCTGTGAAAAATGCCATTGGTATTTTGTTAGAAATTGTACTGAATCTATAGATTGCTTTGGGTAGTATAGACATTTTAACAATATTAATTCTCCCAATCCATTAGCACAGTGTATCTTTCCATTTATTTGTGTCATCTCTAATTTCTTTCACCAATGTCTTATAGCTTTTAGAGTACAGATCTTTCACTTCTTTGGTTAAATTTATTCGTAGGTATTGTATTCTTTTTTATGCAATCATAAATGGGATTGTTTTAATTGCTCTGATAGTTCATTATTAACATATAGAACACATATGTTTCTATAACATACAGAAACACAACAGACATCTGTATATTAATTTTGTGTCCTGTAACTTTACTAAATTCATGTATTAGTTCTAAACGTTTTTTGATGGAGGCTTTAGGGTTCTCTATGCATAGTATCATGTCATCTGTAAACAGCAACAGTTTTCTCTTCTTTTTAATTTGGATGCTTTTTATTTCTTTTTATTGCCTAATTGCTGTGACCAAGATTTCTAATATTATGTTGAATAAAAGTGACTAGAGTAGGCAACCTTGTCTTGTTCCTATTCTTAGAGAAAAAGCTTTCAGCTTTTCGCCATACAGTATGATACTAGCTATGGGTTTGTCATATTTTCTTGAGGTACATTGCCTCTATGCTTGCGTTGGTGACAGTTTGTATCCTAAAAGAATGCTGAATTTTGTCAAATGCTTTTTCTACGTCTATTGAGATTATCATATAATTTTTATCCTGTGTTTTATAAATGTGGTCTATCATGTTGATTGATTTGTAGATGTTCAATCATCCTTACATCCGTATAATAAATCCCATTTGGTCATGGTCCATGATCTTTTGTCCTTCTTTTTCTATTTCTTTAACTATAACATTAGATTGTCTATTTGAGATTTTTCTTGTTTCTTGATGTAGGCCTGTATCACTACAGGATCCCTCTTAGAACTGCTTTTGCTCTATCCCAAAGATTTTGGAATGTTGTGTTTCCATTTTCATTTGTCTAGAGTATTTTTTGACTTCCTCTTTGATTTCTTTGTTCACCCATTGATTGTTTCATAGTGTGTTGTCAATCCTGTGTTTTTTCCAGTTTTCTTCTTATAATTAATTTCCAGTTTCATACACTGTAGTCAGAGAAGATACCTGATATGATTTTAATCTTCTTAAATTTATTGAGACTTATATTGTGCCCTACCATGTGATCTATCCTAGAGAATGTTCCATGTGCACTTGAAAAGAATCTGTATCCTGCTGTTTTTGGATAGAATATTCTATTAAGTCCATCCACCTGATACAATGTATCATTTAAGGTCAATGTTTCTTTATTTCTGTTTTGTTTGGATGATCTATGTATTAATGTAAATGGGTATTAAAGTCCACTACAATTATTATATTGCTGTCTATTTCTCCCATTACTTCTATTAATATTTGCTTAATATATTTAGATGCTTCTATGTTGGGTGCATAAATGTTTACAAATGATTTCTCATCTTTTTTGGACTCTGACCCCTTTATCACTATGTAATACCCTTCTTTGTCTTTTGTTACAGTCTTTGTTTCAAAGTCTATTTTGTCTCATAAAAGTGTTCCTACCTCAGCTTTCTTTCCATTTCCTTTTGCACGGCATATCCATTCCTTCACTTTTAGTCTGTGTGTGTCTTTACCTTTGAAGTGAGTCTTTCATAAGTGGCACACAGAAGGGTCTTGTTTGTTTATCCATGCAGCCACTCTATGTCTTTTGATTAGAGAATTTAGTTCATTTACATTTAGAGTAATTACTGGAAAGTACATACTTACTGCCATTTTGATTACTGTTTTCTGGCTGCTTCTGTCATTCTGTACCTTTCTCCTTCTCTCCCTTGTGGTTCGATTGTTTTCTTTGGTGTTATGTTTAGATGCCTTTTTTTTTTTTTTTGCTTTTGTGTATTTCATATAAGTTTTTTCTTTGTGATTACAGTACATTTTATGTACGTAATAGTCTCTTTTAAGTTGACAGCAACTTAAGTGTGAACAAACTCCACAAAGTTTTATATTTTCACCCCCTCCCATTATTTTACATTTTTGATGACACATTTTACACCTTTTTATTTTATGTATCCCTTAATTATTATTGTATTTTTAATTAATTTTGCTACTTTTGTCTTTACCCTTCATACTTGCTTTATAAGTGGTTAATCCACTACTTTTATTTTGTATTTACCTTCTCCTGTAAGATTTTTACGTTAGTATGTTTTCTTACTTATTACTGATGATTAATTAGTGCCTTTTCTTTTTAGATCAGAGAAGTCCCTTTAATATTTCTTCTAAGGCTAATTTAGTAGTGATGAACTCCTTTAGCTTTTGCTTATTTTGAAAACTCTTAATCTCTCCTTCAATTCTGAGTGATAATCTTGCTCGGTAGAGATTTCGAGTTTTAACAATTTTTTTTCCTTTTTGCGCTTGGAATATGTCACACCATTCCCTTCTGACCTGTAAAGTTTCTGCCAAAAAAACTTAGTCTTATGGGGTTTCCTTTGTGTGTAATACTTTGCTTTTATTCCTGTTTTTAAGATTCTCTCTTTATTCTTCACTTTTACTATTTTAATGTGTGTTGGTGTGTTTCTGTTTGTATTCATATTATTTGGAATTCTCTGGGCTTCCCAAACCTGAATGTCTGTTTCTTTCCTCAGATTAGGGAAGTCTTCAGCCATTATTTCTTCAAATAATTATTCTGGCCCTTTCTCTCTTTCTTCTCCCTTTGGAACTCCTATAATGCAAATGTTATTCCACTTAATCATGCCCCAGAGGTCTCTTAAGATATCCCCATTTCTTTCATTCTTTTTTCATTTTGCTACTCGTTTTCATTTTCATTCTGCCTGGGTATTTCTCATTGCTTTGTCTTCCAGCTTACTGATCCATGCTTCTATTTCATCCATTCTATTGTTGAACCCTCTAGTGTATTTTTCAGTTCCGTTACAACTTCTGTTTGGTACTTGCTTATGTTTTCTATCCCTTCGTTGAAGTTCTTGTGGTGTTCATCTATTCTTCCTCTGAGATAAGCGAGCATCTCTATGACCATGACTTTGAACTCCTTATCAGGTAGACTGCTTACTTCCATTTCATTAAGGTCTTTTTCTGGGGATTTGCCTTGTTCTTTAGATCGGAACACATTCCTCTGTCTCTTCGTTTTGCCTATCCCTCTATTAGTCTTTGTGTATCAGGAGAGTTAACTACCTCCTTCAGTTGTGGAGTGGTCTTGTGTAGTCAATGTTCCATGTGGCCCCAAGGCTCAATCTTCCCTGGCTACCAGAGCCAGGTGCTCTATGGTCATCCTGATTGTGACAGGGCCATGGCTGCTGCATGGGGAACGTGGGGCTTGGCACTCACCAGCTCAACTATGACCTACCCACTGCAAAGGGCGGACAGGGCTTGGGGCACTCGCCTGACCCAACGGTGGCTGAGCCACTGTGCAGGGAAAGGAGGGTTCAAGCCACTCGCCTGTCCATTTGAGGTTCTGTCTCTGTGCTGGGTGGGCCAGGCTCAGAGTGGCCATCCAGGCTGATTATGGCTTGGTGGCTGTAAAGGGAGGGTGGGGCTCAGGGTGCTCGCCAGCCCGACTGTGGCACACCCACTACATGGGGAGACCAGGGCTCGGGGCACTTATCCCACCTGGTTTAGGCTCAGCGGCTGCACAGGTTGGGTGGGGCTCAGGGTGTGAGACTAGCCCTGCTGAGGCTCTGGTGCTGTGTGGGGTAGGCAGGGCACGGGGCAGTCATGCCAGCTTGGTTATGTTGCAGCGTGGGTACAGCACACCCTCCAGTTCTGGCAGGCCAAACAAAGGGTGTCAAAAATGGTGCCTGTTGGCTCTTTCACCGGCAAGATAGAACGACGTTGCAAAACTATCATCCGTCAACATTTCCATCCCCCCCCACCCCATATAGTCCCTGCAGGATCTTGCCTCTCCAGCAGCAGCTTTAATGTAAGTGGGTCTCCTTCACTCATGGTCTAAGTGCTTTTCGGTCTGTGGATTTCGTGCTGAATCTCTGGGAAAGTGGGTTTGCACATGAGCCCTTAAAGAACAAGATCTCCATTCCTTAGAGTTCTATAATTCTCCTGGCCTTAATCCCCACTGATTTTCAAAACCCAAAGCTTAGGGGGCTTGTGTTTCTGGATGCAGCCCTCAAGGTCAGCATGCTTGATGTGGGGCACAATCCCTTCGGTCTTCAAGCGAGCGTTCACAATTGGGGGTCCTTCTAGCTTCTATGGTCACCGTGTCCGGGCTGGGGTCCCAACTGGGCTGTGCCTCTGCCTCTCCTACCCTGCGCTCCATTTGTCTCTTTTGTGTTTTGTTGCAGAGCGACTGTTCACCTAACTCTCAAGTGCTTTTTGGAAACAAAATTACAGATGTAGCTGTGCATTTTTTGTGTCCGTGGGAGGAGGTAAGTTCAGGGTCTTCCCATCCCGCCATCTTAAAACCATGTCTTCTAATCAAGTTTCATTTATAAATCAGGCACAGTAAGAGCAACAACAACTAACAACAGAACGACTATAACCATATACTGTAATAAGAGTTATGTGATGTGGTCTCTCTCTCAAAATGCCTTATCGGTTTGCACCCACCCTTCTTCCCGTGATGACGTGAGATGATAAAATGCCCGTGTGATGAGATGCAGTGAGGTCAATGACATCGACACTGCGATGCAGTGTGAGGCTAATGCTGACCTTCCGAAGACAGGCCAGAGGAGGGCCATCTGCTCCTGGGGGGACTACTCTATTTCAAGCAATTCTCATAATTCCTCTTTTTTTTTTTTTTTTTTGGCTTATTTATTTATTTTGAGAGAGAGAGAGAGAGAGCTCAAGTGGGGGAGGGGCAGAGGGAGAGAGAGAGAGAGAGAGAGAGAGAGAGAGAGAGAGAGAGAATCCCAAGCAAGCTCCATGTTGCCAGCAAGGAGCCGGACGCCAGGCTTGATCTCACGAACCGTGAGGTCAGAGCCTGAACCAAAGCCAAGAGTTGGACGCTTAACTGACTGAGCCACCCAGGCGCCCCATAATTCCTCTTTTTCTATACATCTAGCCTGAGTCAGCAAAATCCAGTGCTGTTAAAATGCTTTGGGTTCTGTGATAGGCTTAATAATGCCCCACCAAAAAATGTCCACATACTGATGTCCGTAACGTGTGAATGTTACCTTCCACGGACAAAAAGAATGTCACGGATGTGATGCACTTCAGAATCTTGGGGTGAACGCCCCAGATTATACAGGTGGGCCCAGTGCGATCACAAGGGTTCCCAGGAGCAGAAGAGGGAGGCAGAAGAACAGAGCAAAGGGAGAGGTGACCGCAGGAAGACGGTCCAGGGAGAGGCCGTGTTGCTGGCTTTGAAGATGGAGAAAAAGGTCACAAGCCAAGGAATTACAAGAGGCCCCTCTGAACCGAAAAGGACAATGATGCGGATTCACCCATAAGGAACTGAGCCCTGCCGATGCTTTGACGTGAGCCTGGGGAGACCTGGGTTGGATTTCTGATCTACAAAGCTGTAAGATAATAAATCTGTGTTGGGGCGCCTGGGTGGCGCAGTCGGTTGGGCGTCCGACTTCAGCCAGGTCACGATCTCGCGGTCCGTGAGTTCGAGCCCCGCGTCAGGCTCTGGGCTGATGGCTCAGAGCCTGGAGCCTGTTTCCGATTCTGTGTCTCCCTCTCTCTCTGCCCCTCCCCCGTTCATGCTCTCTCTCTGTCCCAAAAATAAATAAACGTTGAAAAAAAAAAAAAATTTTTTAAAAAAAAAAATAAATAAATAAATAAATCTGTGTTGTCTTAAGCGACAAGCTTATGCTAAATTGTTGCACTAGCCATAAAAACTAATGCAGGCTCTTGGAAGAAAACAAAACAAAACAAAACAAAACAAAACACTCAGGTTACCTCTAACCCTAAGGCCATGGCCTAGTGGCCCACACACTTTCAGTCTTCCCAAACACGTAAAGACAGAATCCCAAATATTCCCTCGGGCACAACGGACCTATGGTCCAAATAGTTTCAAACATTTCCTTTACCCACTTCTGCCCTTACTCTGCTCTTCCCATTCTCACCCGTGGCTTCTCTTCCCACCGTCGACCGTGACAGACTGGTTTATCACCTTGAAAACTACAAAGAGGAGAGGGTCGAAACCAGGGTTTCTGAGCTCTAGCACTACTGACATCTGGGGCCAGATAATTCTTCTGTTGTGGGGACTGTTCCGTGCACAGCAGTATCCCTGTGTTCTGTACTGAGCAGTATCCCTGCCCTCTACCCACTTGATGCCAATAGAACCACCCCCCGCCCCACTTATGACAACCCAAGATGGCTGCAGACATCGCCAAGTGTCCTCGGAGGCAGGGAGAAATGGCCCCCGGCTGGGATCCACTGGTCCCACGCATACGTCTGTTTACCTAGCGCCTGGCAGCTGTCTCCATCGGTCCCTCCGGTGGAGAGAGAAGACTCCAGCATGGATGCAGATACATTCTTACATCACAGCTGGTCTCATTCAAACCAGTTTCCCATGAATTCAGTCTGTTTGGCATTTTACAACAGTTCTAAGTCAAAACTCAACCACAGGCTTTTTTAATGGCCCCACCACACTTATTCCCAGCCACAGTCAACGGAAACATGGCTGTTCCACGATGACCCACAACCCAACCCTGCCAGTGAGCTCACAATCCATTCTGCCACTAGAAAGGCTAAAAGCTTGCTATGTGACTGTTACCAGTAACTTTCTAAAGCCCTGTGCAACTTTATTACCTAAACCTCATTAATAAAAGTCCTTTCCATCAGAAGGTTTAACACGGTGTAAATCAAATAGGAGATGACTGGAAGCCTGATTGATGACAGGACAGATGTTTTGGAGTCAGATCTTGGGAAACAGCCATTGTCCTGGAATAGGAAGCCAGTCTACCAGAGAAACAGATAATGTCCTCTGCGAGTCCTAAGAAAATGAGTTAAACAAAGATGTTAAAAGACCCTGCTTTATGTCATTCTTAATTCTGCTCAGACTTGAGCATTTCAATTCCAAAATAACAAAACAGTAAATGGGAAACACAGCTCCTGTTCTTCCCGGAATCTGAAACACAACTACCAGCTTCCAACACGGGATGTTAAATTCAAAGGATCGTTAACTATTAGTCTGATCGAAAGCCACAGCCACACTGAGCCCTGTGAAGTCTCAATGGAGGTGACTGAGCTGCACAGATTGGTGACTTTACAGAATGTTCTTCCAGGAATGTTAGCAGACACATCGCTGGTACCTACGAGTAACCAATCAACTTAACCAATCAACTTAACTACAATCTTTGTAGATTAATCTTCCATCAACTACTGCCATATCAATCCTAAGACTAGAATTCCACATTTTTCTCTCAGAGGCCTTCCTCCAGGTATACGGTATTCTCATAAAGCCTGCAAATATCACAGGACTCTAAAGATCTAAGAGCCAAGGTCCTGAACCAAATACCATACTTCTTATGGATTCTACCCCCGCTTTTTTGTAATGATACTGGCCTTATGGCAGTCAACGCTGGTAACCACAGGTGCATTTTCCACTCGTTTCAAAGATGTGAAATTCAAGCATTCATGGCAAGCAGCACATAAGAGGAGAGAAGGGGCAGGGAAAGAGTTTTCAGGGAGAGATGAACATCACATGCTATTTAAAACAGGGGTGCAGCACACCGCCAGGGACGCGAATGATGGGATAGGGGTGGGGAGTAAAGAAACTTGGACGTCATTAAGCATCGTCCCTAATACGCAAAACCAACTTCCAAAGTGCTGCATTATGAATGAAAACATCGAGACAGGTAACAGCACGGAGCCTCTGTCTCCAACCAGGCTACGCTCATCAAACCAGTAACGACTCCAGCACAGTAGCGATAAAGTAGCAAGTGTGGGTGAGTTTGCAATCTGCTGAAAGTACCTACACTCCCCGCTTTTATATGGCTAGTTGAGAAGAGCCGGGGAATGCTCTTAAGTGGATTCAGCTACGGGTTTTAAGTCCTTGCCAGATTTAATATCCCACAACTATAAATTTTTACTTTGAAAGTTACTCAGGTATACGACACACTTCTATAAAAATAATGTATAAAGTAGCTCCTTATTTCCAAACCCACAATTACCAGCATAGGAAACCAACTCTTGTGGGTCTTAGCACTGGTTTTATATATCCTTTTAGTTGTTAGGGAAATTGAAACACCTTATTTCTTCATTCAACAGCTGCTGGGTGCCTACTCTGTGCTAGACCCTGAGAATATACGTGAATAAAATAGGGTCCCCGCACTCTCCATCTAGTGGTGGGACAACAGACAATTGCAAAGGGTGAGCCACAGCTATAAAAGAAGAAAACAGTGTAAGTGGCAGAATGGGTATGTTTTCTGTAACAAGAATATCAATTTGGGTTTCTTACCCTGATTCCCAAGTCACAAATTGTATTTTCTATCATGGATTTCTCATGGTAACGAAAGAATTGCAGCATGATTCTTTTTGGTTGGAAACATCTCCCCGACAAATTTAGCTCTACCACTGGCCTCTATTCTGGAACACTCAGCTGACAAAGAAAAGTTTTACACCAGCATCAATGACTGATCTTCTATTCCATCACAATATCTGGAATATCACATCCCTTTTGTCCTGTGTTCAAGCACCCTCTACAATATTTTGTCACATTTTAGATCTGAGTATTTATCTCATTTTGCTGTTTTCTTTTCTTTTCACTGACCAGCTAGAAGTATTTTAAAAATCAATGACTAATGTCTGAGTGGCCACAGTGTGCAGAGCACCATGGGAAGTGTAAAAACGAACCAGATTCTGCCCTTGTCCTTAAAGAAGCTTTCCACCCTTAGTCAGGGAGGCAGATGTGTAAACAAACAATAAGGTGTGAATCAAGGAGAATGTGGTGGGGGCTGGGAAATGACCACAAACTTTGCAAGTGGAGGGTTCCAAGCTCAAATAGAGGTATTACTTAGGTATGTATGGGGGGGAAGGAGTCTCCGCCTTTAAAAAAATTTTTTTAACATTAATTCGTTTTTAAGAGACAGAGAGAGACAGAGTGTAAGTGGGGGAGGGGCAGAGAGAGAGGGAGACACAGAATCCGAAGCAGGCTCCAGGCTCCAAGCTGTCAGCACAGAGCCCGATGCGGGGCTCAAACCCACAAACCGCGAGATCATGACCTGAGCCGAAGTTGGACACTCAACCGACTGAGCCACCCAAGATGCCCCAGGAAGTCTTCTACTTTTAAATCCCCTCCCCAGAATGAAAATCCCACCTAGTAAGGGACAGACAGGCACACAGCCCTTAGCCCTGAATGCTTACTTGTAAAATTCAAATACACTACCACGTTTGATTAGTATAATACTTTGACGCAATTATTGTGCAGCCCTTGGCTCATTGTCTCTCCACGCTCTCATCACTGGGTTTGGAGTGGTTTCGGCAGTTTTTGTCACAAAGGGCTAGGGCTCTAAAACCTATAATGCTAGGATTTTTCTCATTTACTGTATCTATTTTACTTGTATCCTGCTTTGCTCACACCTGTACTTCACTGAGGGATACTCTTCAGTTAAATGTAACAGGAACACTTTCCTTTCAAGCAGCTAATTCGTTTTAAGCAGCCAAAACGTTCACCTTCATTTGTTTTTTCACTGGCTGGCTAATTGCCAGGGTGAGCAAATGACAAGGAAATTTGGATATAAGTGTTCACAATTTGCTAGTACTGCTCTTAATTCATTCCGTTTTCATCCATCGCCGCGACCTATATTCTGTATTTATGATTCCCTCTAAACGGTCGGTGAAATTTTTTAAAAACTCAATGGTAGTCTGAAAGTGCTCGCTGCGTCGTGAGATATTTTTCTTCTTGCAACTTTGACACATCCATGGCTGTTTGTCTAAAAAGACCTGCTAGAGGTTAGAGTGGGAGAGAGCCAAAGCATAAGAGACTGTTAAAAACTGAGAACAAACTGAGGGTTGATGGGGGGTGGGAGGGAGGGGAGGGTGGGTGATGGGTATTGAGGAGGGCACCTTTTGGGATGAGCACTGGGTGTTGTATGGAAACCAATTTGACAATAAATTTCATATATTGAAAAAAAAATTTTTTTAATAAATAAATAAAATAAATAAATAAATAAAAAGACCTGCTGTTTGAACCAAAATGCTGTTTGCTTGTTCGTGTTTCTAAATTCTGGCAATAACTTTCAATGTATCTTTCCCTCGCCTTCCTTCTTCCTAATCCGGCTTCTGGGTGTCTAGTTTCATTTCTTTCCATTTTTGAGAAAAGATAATTGTTTATATCACATAGGTCTTAATCAACTACCAAGTATCTTTGGTTATTTAGGGAAAATCTTATTTTCGAATTCTTACTAACAAGGCCCTTTTCTATGCTGTATCAGTTATTATCGTGTTTATCCTATCTTATACTAGAAGGTGGCTCTTAGACCAAAATGTTACTTTCTTATCTACAGATGGTATGATATGCTTTGTGGCACAGAGAACCTGGCTGTCTTTTGGCTGGTATTCTTTTCCAGCTAAAAATGGGAAACCGAAGACAGAAAGCTGAGGAGGAACACAGGTGGGGAATTTAGATCAACTTTTACAGAATACTTTGATTATTTATTTATCTTCTGAGAGATCTGAATGTTCAGTATACTAGTCATTTTCTGATTTGAATATAAGCACTATTTTAATTTCACACACACACACACACACACACACACACACACACACACACATCTGTGGGATTTACTCCACCAAAAAGGAGGGAGGGAAGAAGGAAAGGAAAGTCGAAAGGAGAGAGGAGGAAAAAACAGTCGAATACAGTTTTTATGTGGAAGGTTAAGTTCAAAAGTGAAGCAAAAGTCACACAGAATCGGAATTAACTGAGAATCCCTTAACTTTCCTGTAAGACACTGCAAACATGATTTTGTGCACACAACTCTTTATAGTAACTCTCACGCACACTGGAGTCCAACAGGAAGAACTCGCTGGAGGTCCGCACAGAAATGTCTGAAGATCCAACCATCCCTCTTTTATTTTTAATTTTTTTTTAATCTTTACTTACTTTGAGAGAGAGAGAGAGAGTGTGTGTGTGTGTGTGTGTGTGTGTGAGGAACAGAGAGAGAGGGAGACACAGAATCCGAAGCAGGTTCCAGGCTCCCAGCTGTCGGCACAGAGCCCGATGCGGGGGCTCAAACCCACAAACCGCGAGATCACGACCTGAGTCGAAGTCGGACATTTAACCAACTGAGCCACCCAGGCCCCCTAACCACCCTCTTTTAAAACAGGCATTCCATCTCTGAAATTAAATGCAAGGATTAGGCAGAGAACGCTAAAGCGTCAGTGCTTTCCATGCAGACTTTGCTCCGTTCTGTTGTAATATTAAGCTTCTTTAACCTTCATGCATATTAATACATTTATTGTTGTGGTAGTTGAAGTGGCTTCATATCTTGAGGTCTTAAGGTAGAGGTATTAAGAGTAACTTTAAAAATAACTCCTTTAAAAAAATTGTGATCCAGTTGTTATGTAAAAAAACAATTAAAAATAATACCCATAATAAAGGCCTAACAAAGTAAGTAGCATTGTAAGAACTATGGGAGGATGCTGTCCTGCCTCCCTGCTCTGAACCCAGCTTTTCTGGCGAGAGCAGCCCCCGAAATGGCCCGTGCGGCGGGTCAGGGCGCACAGCTGCAGGCAGCCTTGGGTCAAGGTGATGACCTTGACATCTATTGCTTTCAAGAGCCCCCCCAAAGGCCCATCAGCCCCCCAAGCATTCCTCTAATCCCTTCCCTTTCTTTTCCCTTCCCGACCCACAGTGTGCTGAGCTCCGAAAGAAATTCTCAACCGCTATACTTTTCCAAAACACACATTCCTCCGGCAGAGCTCACAAGTTACGATACATACATCAAACTGTGTAGGTCCATTCACCCGATCCTCTGAGGAAGAAAGGCCCAGAGCAGTTTCAACACAAGGGTGAGGCCACGTCACCCAAGACAGGGAGTGAAGGACGACAGAGTCCTGGAAGGCATGGAAAACCGGTTACTGTCTTATGCTCCAACAGCTTACAACTTAAGATGAAACAAACAAAAAATAATACCGACGAGTGGCCTCTCACTACAGTACATAAAGAAGCCTGTCAGCCTGTAATCCCTAAACAGCCAGAAAGAAGTTCAAACATGAACCATGAATGTGGGACGCGGGACGTGTGAAAGAACTCTTTCATTTTTTCCTTTATGAATGAACAGGCATGTGTCTTATTCGAGAAAACCCGTCGCTAATGATTCCTTTTCGGATGCGCTGAGTTATTACGTCAATGAGAGGCTAGCTTCTAGGGGGCTGAGCGATGTCGTCAAACATTTAGACATCAGATGAGTGGTCAAGCTAAGAGACAGAAAATTCCGCACGTGAAAAGACTGGGCAGGGGATGCGATACAGAACTTAGGGGACATCTAACACATTCCAAAGGAAAGAAGACGTGAGAGTATGTCCACTATCACTCCTCGACTGGACAGTGCTCCTGGGAGACGCCTGGGTCCTCCCTGGAATACTCAGTCCCTGCCCCAACTCTGTGCATCTTGGCGGGACATTTTGGAAAGAAAAGGGCCACTGAGGACGAGAGAACAAGAATCTGTGTCAAAAGCAAACGTGCCTAGGTAAGCCACGGGGTCCCGCCTGATGGCCTATCCTAAGAAACCACGCCCAGGGTGTGCCCACAGGGGACACCCAAGAGGAGACAGGCTTCCTCCCCAAAGCTGTCACACTCAGGAGTGTTTAGGGGAAAGGGAAAAAGTTGTAAGGCGTACAACATCCACATCAGGGAATACCAAGTCAGAGCCAATTAGGACGGCTGCAGGCTCATGCATATGAAAAGGGACACGACATCAGTGAGCAGAAATAATGCTCGGGGTCTGTGGGAACGCTCTCGCGGCAACGCATCAAAGGCTGCACACCTCCGTCTTTCTAATTCCCATTAGCTCACCCTTGTCCGGATGAAAAGAGCTCAGTGAATCAATTGCTTCTGTTGAACTGTTTATATATTTTTCGAGTCCTGATTAGGCCATTAGTCACCAGAGCATACCTCACAGCAAACTAGAGCACCTGCAATTATACAACTTCTCAAGAACACGCAGAGAGCATTTGCAGTGAGACCACAGTGGCAGCAAAATGTGAAATGGAGATTATTTGTCAGCAGTTTTCAGAACCGTGCCCTTAAATGCCAAATGAAATATATGCATGGCAGATAACAGAAGCTGCAGCGGGGGCGGGGAGGGGAGGGGGAGAAGGAGGAACGAGGAAAAGCACCAACATTTACTCTTCCGAACCCAGACGAGCCCTGAAAATGAAAGCTGCTCTGGGCAACAAAACGAGTCCCCATCGCGCAGGTTTCGACGTCTTCTCTCCTCTCTGATGGGAACGCTGGTAAGAGCCTTGATCGAACACAACCACCAAAGGTAAAGAACAACGGACTCTGGAATCGGTGTCGGCGAGCTGCTCGTTCTTCAGAGGGTCCCCCACGCCTGACAACATCCGTGTCTGAACGCGGCGAACATCGGGTCCCACGGGAAGAGCCTGCCTTCTCCTCTCGGCTGCTTGTTCTCATTTTTCACAGTCGCAATCAGCAAAAATCATGAGATCGTGTATTTGAGGATTTCCCATTCACACTAAGACAGGACATCTCTAGAAGGAAAAGAAGGGATGATGTAAACGTGCCACTTCCTTTCCTTCAGCAGGACGCTGAGCTGCTTTCCCGCACACGGCCTGGGCCACACCGGTGGCAAAGTTTTTGTTTTTGTTTTTGTTTTTGTTTTTGTTTTTGTTTTCAGTCTGCCAGGGGTCAGCTACTCGAAGCCTCCCGGCAGAGAAACGGGAAATCACAGATCACGGGAAATGGGTCAAGGGCTCTCCATTTACTGTACAAGTAATAACACAAGCAACAACCTTCCGAAGAGTGTTTTATAGTATTTTTCATGGCAAGGCTGTTACTCTCCGGTCCGTTAATTCTCACTTTGCAGCTTCTATTCATAAGCTTTCTATGTATTTATTTGTTGGGTTATACATTTTAGCTGAACTTGGAATGACAGTTATTTTTAAGAGGCTGCCAACACGGGTCAGGAGGCAGCTGAGGAACCTGGCTCGCAGTGGCTCTGGCATAAGGAACCCTGACAGCCAAAACCAACCAGAAAGCTGAGGAGCTCCAGGCTTCCAAAGCGCCAGTGGAAAGGCATCCTTCCCTCTGCTCTCTTCCATACGGCTCTTGCAAAGGAAAAAAAAAAAATTCTTTACCAAAAAGGATTCCTTCTGTCACGCAACCGACCACGTCCTTGTGTGTTCCGAGTGCAGATCTGGAGGTGCGCGTGTGAGTCTGGGCGCAAGCAAGATGCCGCGGTCTTCACCTTGGACGCAGACAGGGTGGAGGGCGGACGCAGTGCCCCGTGGGCCAGCGCCCCACAGGCATCGGGGCACAGCTGCTTTCTGGCTTCGCGGCCCTGGGTTCCTGCACTGACAGCCTTCCAAAAACTAATCGCGGCTGTTAGGAGAAAGAGGGCAGTTTCTCAGCATCAGTGCCTTGAAGGTTATCGCGACTCTCCTCCTCTGTCGACCGTCCTGCAGGCACCTGTGACGCGGAGCCCTCCTTCGTGTTCGGAAGGCACAGACGCTCAGGAGACAGACTGCTCATTCCTCATCAGACAGCTGAAGACCCGCGTCCTCTGCCTCGCATGTTTTTGGAGATTTGAGTCGGCAGGGTCCAGGGGCTCCCTGACGCTGTTTGCGACAGGCAGACTCTTGGATGTAGGCTTGGGACAAACAAACCTTTCACGGGAGCCCTTAAAAACAGACAGCGTTCTGTCTGAATTTTTGAACCCCGTTCTAGTACAAACATGCTTGGGCATCTAGTGCCAGAGACTTTTCTTCTTGGCAAACGGCTCCGCCGCCACCATGGATGTTACCGTTTCGGGTCCCTGCAACCTTGCACTCTTCCCCTGCTCCCCGTCCCCTTCCCCTTGAGATGTTATCTGTGCCCAGGCTGCAGGGGTGGGTGCCGACGAGCTGTCACAGCCGCCGGCAGGGACAGGGTTCCCGGCACACCGCTCCCAGCCCCTCCTTGGTCCAGCATGCTGACGGGGGGCCGCTTCTTTCATCGTTGGTCTGTTAGTCTGACGCAGACCACGGGGTCAACAAATCCAGCCCGTGACTGATCACGTGAAGACTCCAGAGGTCACCCTCCACTCCAGGGACTTCCTTCATTCCTGTGTCCTAGTGTCTCTCAAGGAGAGATGGGAGAGAGAAATAACCTTTGCGATGCTCTCCTCTCCGTGCCTCTGGAAAGACCTTCGAGTTCTCCGACAGTAAACAAGCAGCAGCCCTTGGAAATGACCAAAACCATACCCCCCTCCCATCTGAAAGTGCTCTTTCCTAGAGACTCGACTTACTGGATTGCTTCCTGCTGACCAACGACCATTTCTTTTCGAGGGATTGGCTGAAATGTAAGAGTTGGAAATGGTCTTAAAGATCAGTTGATTTAGGGGTCCCATGACCTGGAAATGCCTAGGAGCCTACTATAACACAGTTTCCTGGGCTTCAACCTCCCTCCCCACCCCCAAGCCCTGGGCTAATTCGGGAGACACTTGGTGGAGGGTCCAGAACTTCCCAGGGGTTCTGAAGCCACATCTGGAAACCACGGATATAATGCAACTTCCTCATGTTTCCTAAGGCCCAGAGAAGTTGGGTTACTTGCCAAAGGCCACACAGCAGTTAATGACAAGCCTGACCTCGACGCAGTGCCTGGTGTCGCCAGATGCCCGTGACGTTCGTGACCTGTAGTCAGTATTGGGTATTCAGTAAAGCTTTAGCCACTTAGGCTCTGCTGTTACAGATAATGACTTCCTATGGCTATATAATTCAATGTCTTTGAATTTATTACATAACCTATAAATTTTTAGTAGTAGACGCAAGTTAAGTGTCACCCTCTTCTTTTTAAGGTTGAGGTTTTTTCTTCTTTTTTTAAAGTTTTTTTTTTTTTTTTAATTTATTTTGAGAGAACTGTCAGCACAGAGCCTGATGTGGGGCTTGAACTTACGAACCGTGAGATCATGACCTGAGCTGAAACCAAGAGTCGGACGCTTAGCCGACCGAGGCACCCAGGTGTCCCCAAGTGTCACCTTTCTTAAATTAGGGGTGTTTTATAAAAAAACAAATTACAGATTCTTCATTCATTCACCTTCATATTCTAGAGGTGACAGAGGTCTCATAGAAAGCAAAGGAGAAGTGCACTGAATGAAATCTTCTGACCAAGGAAATGGTCAATGAACAAAGTATTTGTTAACTTCTATAAATAACATACACACGCGCACACACACAACTACCCTTCAAACTCTGGCTCCAGGAATCACTTCTTTTTTTTTTTAAGTTTATTTATTTTTGAGAGAGACAAACAGAGAGAGAGCTCACGAGCAGGGCAGAGAACGAGGGAGAAAGAGAATCCCAAACGACTACCCTTCAACCTCTGGCTCCAGGAATCACTTTTTTTTTTTTAAGCTTATTTATTTATTTTTAAGAGAGAGAGAGAGAGAGAGAGAGATTGATCACGAGCAGGGCAGAGAAGGAGAGAGAGAAAAGAATCCCAAGCAGGCTCCAAGTGCTGTCATCACAGAGCCTGACACAGGGCTCAGTCTCACGAACTGCAAGATCATGACCTGGGCCTAAATCAAGAGTCAGGCGCTTAACCGACTGAGCCACGCAGACGCCCCTCCAAGAATCGCTCCTTACATGGAAAGAACTTAACTGCGTCCACTGTTGATGTCGGGTGAACGGGTCGGTGCACTCACTGTTAATTCTGTTCCCTATGGTACTCCATGTCCTTCCCAGTGCCATTTGTACAGTCGCTCGAATATAAAATGATCGTAAAATAAACTCTACAATGCAGGCTTTTGCCAAACGACAGTGGCTCTCCACCTCACCATCCCCCAGCCCTGTTATTGAGAATGAGTGGGTACGGGTGCTGGGTTTCCCCTTTTCTGGTGAGGAACAACTGAATGAGTAACTAGTGAGGGCACCACAGGTAGTTTCCCCACCCACAGACCCTGCTGAGAGCAATGCACAATATTGCTGCTACACCCACACCACACACAAAAAAACTCACCGCTTTTAAAGTCGACTTCTTCTACAAGATCCAGCAGGACTCACTCCCTGTGAGAAGCTGAAGGAGAGAATACTGCTTTTTTTCTTGTTAACTGTAAGGTGTATCAATGTCTAGTTAAATCTGAGCCTAAGGTATATAGCTCATATAAAATGTTTACAGGCGATGAAAGAAAGAAAGGAAAGAAAGAAAGGAAGGAAGGAAGGAAGGAAGGAAGGAAGAGGGAGAGAGAGAAAGAAAGAGGGAGAGAGAAAGAAAGAAAGAGGGAGAAAGAAAGAAAGAAAGAAAGAAAGAAAGAAAGAAAGAAAAACTTAGAGTTTGCATCAAAATCAATTGGGAAACAGAGGGCCCAGTCACTGTTCAACCTTTAAACTGTTAAAAGCTAAAACATTCTCCAAGTGTTACTAAGCCCTCAAACAACAGGATAATTTCACAAGGCAGGGGTGTTTTCCTTTTCAACAAATTCTTTAAGAAAGAGTGGAAAGCAGCGGCTTGACCTCTACCTGACTATTGGTCAGCTCTGTTCTACATACAAACTCTTAAAAACGGAATGTTTCCATGGATAAGTACGTTCATAAGAAGCAGACGATTAATACAATCTTCTATAAATTTTATGTATTTCTGGTAATTAAAACAATATCATAATACAGAATTTCCTGAATTGAAATTTCTTTACCTTTGAAGAATCTTCCATTACACGCGTGCAAATTCCCCAAACATGCAAATTGAAAAGAATACCCAAAATAGGTTGACTTTTCGTTTCTTGGTAGTTATCTTGCAGGGCATGATGGCACAGGCACTACCATTTTCAGTAATCATTTGCTACACAGAGTATATACAAGCATCCCAGAATATATAACACAGCGCCTACAACTCTAAAACCGTATCAGATTCTGAAATATATGATGTATCTTTCTCAACTTCCAACCTTAGACTTTTCTGAAGTAGTATGTCCAGAGGCGTGAAAAAACAGAGGCCATTTCAAATCTGGTAACACACCATGAATTAGTGAATTATCTTAACAGTTCTTTCCCTAATTAAAACCAGTAAGAAAGGCATCCATCCAATATTCCAACAGACAGCCAAAGTTTCTGGTTGTATAATTATTCACCTCCTAGGGGTCCACCTCAAAGGCATGCGAGACACAGGTTTATGAACATTATGTAGAAAAGAGACGTTTATGTAAAATGAAATTACTTCGGACAGGCAGACTTCTCTGAAATACGGATCCCTGGCCACTAAAACCACTTGATTTTGCACTCTAGGCTAGAAACAAAAAAAGCTTAAAAAATATATTCATACGGGAAGCCAATTTTTCCATCAATTAACAAGCAGGAGGCCTTACAAGCATTTTAAGGCGAGATTTTTTTTTTTAATTTTTTTTTTTCAACGTTTATTTATTTTTGGGACAGAGAGAGAGCATGAACGGGGGAGGGGCAGAGAGAGAGGGAGACACAGAATTGGAAACAGGCTCCAGGCTCTGAGCCATCCGCCCAGAGCCCGACGCGGGGCTCGAACTCACGGACCGCGAGATCGTGACCTGGCTGAAGTCGGACGCTTAACCGACTGCGCCACCCAGGCACCCCGCGAGATTTTTTTTTAAGTCCTAAAATACAAGCACAGCCTCCCCAGACTTTTTTTTTAATGTAATTTATTTAAAGACATCAACGAAGTCAACCAGATAAACAACAAATATTTACCGAGAAACTTCCATGTGGCCAAGATGATGCTTCTAAGTCCCAAGTACTTTCAGGATACTTACAAAATTATTTAACTTTATAAACTATCTCCATAAATAACACAGCCTCCCAAAATGTGCACGGGGCTATAATTCCATCTAGTTTCTACGATGACACTGTAAGCCTTGGATGGAATTACAATCTTCATGGGAACAATCAGGGCACATGCTCAGGGAGTCCATGATGAACTCAGTTTCTAAAACAATACAGCCACCAAGCCATTGGCATGTAATTACAACCAGGAAGTCAAGTTGTCTGCTGGCTAGCGTAGGAAGTAGGGACACGTACTTTCAACTGAAAGTGCCCTTCACCTCACTGTAGCAAAATCTATATAACATATCTGAAAAACTTCTTCTTTTCCAAAATTAAACTTTCTACTTTGGGGATGAGAAAATTTCCACAAGGGGCTAACTGGTAGATGTGCTCTCGATCAGTAAGGACAAAACCTTCTAGATAACTCTCAGTAAAATCTTAGAATCTCTGATATCACCTTCATACTCCTACTAAACTGTAAACTCTAAAAAGTTCAATATATTAAGAAATAGAGGGGGGGGGGGAAGCATGCTCAAGAGTCCTAGGAGATGATTGGCATTTCTTCTAATTCTTTGGGACTAGCCTGACATTTATTAACATAAACAAAGCAAAATGCCTTGTGCCTGTAAGAGGGGAAAAAAAATAAAGATTTATCTACAGAGATTGAACTCAGGGCTATACAAAAATGAACTCAGAAACAGACCCAGAATTTCCCTGGGAA
This sequence comes from Leopardus geoffroyi, assembly GCF_018350155.1. Lineage (NCBI taxonomy): Eukaryota > Metazoa > Chordata > Mammalia > Carnivora > Felidae > Leopardus > Leopardus geoffroyi. The sequence goes on along the minus strand of NC_059332.1, from coordinate 12,443,317 downwards.
AACAAAAGACAATGACACTATGAATCAGCATTTTTCCTCAGGCAGCCTAGAATAAAAGAAGAAACACACACACACACACACACACACACACACACACACACACGATAACAAACACCATGAGGAAGATGAATACAAATTTAATCAAGATATTTGTATTTAGGACACATATGATTTCCTTGATATTTTCACGCCTTTATCATAACTTTATTTGGTACTTGGAGAGGTCACCAAAACTCTGTTAAGTCAGTATTGCCATAGCAACCAGGAGACCCAAAAACAAAAAAATTCTCCACCAGAAATCCTCACCAAATAAAATATAAACTGTACTTTTTCATACAGCCACTTTAACACCTGTCCTTGAAAACCCAGTTCACCAAGGGACCTCTTGTGGATTACGTGTCCCTGGGTTCCTATATCACTGACTTGAGAACGTTCTAATAACATTAGCTCTTAAATTCATTTTCAAGCTCCGGGGATTCGTGTAGACTGTATCACAGTGGCTATCTAAAATAAAAAGTATCAAGACAGGAGGGGGGAAAATACTGATTAATTTCCACAACAATGAGACATATCATTTATTAGCTTTACTTAAAAAACCTTCTTGTTGAAAAGAAACGCAACGTCTGTCTCTTGGGAGTCTATCCTTCCCTATAACCTGAGAAACGCATGTCTAGTGCCAAGTAAATGAAGAAAGAATTCTTGAAACAGCTCTGAAGTCACAGAAAGAATAAAGGCTCTAAGCTCGGCTCCAGAGGCAAGCTAGTGCAAGGATTACCAAGCTAACAGTTCAAGGCTTCCCTAGCTGGAGACGTCTTTATCGATGACAGGCCAAAAGCCCCGACTTTGGCCTTCTCCATAGAGCACCAGCTAAAGTACTGTTTAACACTGAAGGCTGAGAATTTTTCCCGAGTTGTAACATCCCGTTGGATGGAATATGGCCAGCTGGATGCAACATAACACAGCAAACCAAAAATATAAGGGTAATGGGGAAAAGAGGGAATTCTTTATAGGTCTGCTTTCCACAAAACATTCTGGGTGGCATCCACTCTGCTTCCCTCCCGTTCAGTGACAAATGAGGTTACCTAAAAAGTAATGCCCTTCCAAAACTACCAATAAAGTACTTCATAAAATTAAATTTAGTATCTTGAGATTCCCACTAATGATATCCCTGACAACCACCAAAAGCTGGTTAGACAGCTTTCTCTTTTTTCTAGGTGCTTTACTGAAAGGAAATAGGAGGAATAGATGTGCTTAGTGATGTGTGTGTGTGTGTGTGTGTGTGTGTGTGTTGAAACACACGACCCTCCCTATATGCAGTGGGCATTTCCTGTCTGGCATATTTTAGAGCAAATCAAGACAATACTCATTCTTTAAGACAAAGCTTGAGCGCCAGGCAGTGCTATGGAACTGCAATGCATGAGGTCTGCTGAAGTCAACAGGAAAGCAAGTTTGGGGCCTGGAGCTGTTCTATTCCAGATGGAGAAGACTAGAAAAGAAGATGAACCGGGTTGGCCACTAAAAAATTTTTTTAATGGGGCGCCTGGGTGGCGCAGTCGGTTAAGCGTCCGACTTCAGCCAGGTCACGATCTCGCGGTCCGTGAGTTCGAGCCCCGCGTCGGGCTCTGGGCGGATGGCTCAGAGCCTGGAGTCTGTTTCTCATTCTGTGTCTCCCTCTCTCTCTGCCCCTCCCCCGTTCATGCTCTGTCTCTCTCTATCCCAAAAATAAAAATAAAAACGTTGAAAAAAAAAATTTAAAAATAAAAAAAAAATTTTTTTAATAAATTCCTCATCTCTTTCCTCGTTTAGAGTTTTTACCCACTACAGGAGAGCAAGATAAAACAAACAAAAAAATGGTACTATTCAGGATGCCTAAGGGAACATGGAAGGATCCGGTTGTTTTTTAAAAGCATTATTTATGCTCCAACTGAATAACCTCTGAGAGGAAGAAGATGATCCTTGATGTGCTTGACCACGATCTTCAATACTCAATTCTTACCACAACTTGACTTTGTCCAGTACATATGCCCAATACTGCTATGCCTCCTCCCAGAAACTAGATACAAGAAGGGCATTTATTCATTCACATTACCAAAGAGATTAGCTCCAAAGTTCTCTCAAACGTTTTACAGCTTTCCAGCAGCATCTCATTCTTCACAGGTAATTAACCTCTTGATGGGCTTAGAGCAGCAACAGTGTTAGAAGCCACAACACATCGATGATAAGTTATAAACCAGGGGAGAGGATAATTGGAAAATAGATTTCCAGACTCCTTGGAAAATATATTCCCATTTATTGAAATAAGTACACTCAACTTTTCAGGAACAGGTGACTCACAGAACTGCAGAACTGGCAGGAACCTTAGCAAATCTTTCTGTTTCAGCTCCTTATCCCAATAATGAGAAAATGGAGACACAAAGAGAGTGACTTGTCCAGAAAGATTGAACTCAACACAAATTTGGTTAGAGCTCAAGGAAGACCTGGCTACACAACGTGGCATCCTCTCTCCCACCACCTTTGTAGATGGTGCTGGCCCAGTTCAAACAACTCATGTGTCCTGCCTTTGGGTCGCCCAAATGACGTATTAGGAAAGGTCTAGGAAATAGTGACTAAGCTTTCAAAACTAAGAATGAGACAAAAGAATGAGGGAAGGGAAGAAGGGAGACAAAGAGACTCAAATTACAACCTACTGGAGTCAATTAAATGCACTGAAAAAATGGGATGCACCCTTGGAATGTTCCATAGTGATGATGGTGATGTTTGGTGGGAATGTCCCAGTAGGCGTTACAGTCCCAAATCATTATCTGCTCTTTTCCTCACGGCCATCCTCAAGTAGAGTGGAAAAAAAAGCTCCCCGAGCGCAAGAACCCTGTCTGCTTTTGCTCGTTATTACGTTCCCTCAACCTACAGAGTATGTGGCACAAGGTGAGTACTCTGTAAAATTCACTGAAAGAAGGAATATAAACTCCTATGAGGCAAGAGGAAGAGAGATGTCGTAGTTCCCAAGTACAGATGCAGTGCTGTGAAAAAATGCCCATTTAAAATGTAAAAAAAAAAAAAAAAATGTTAAAAGATGAGGGGGGTATCTATAATAAAAATGAGGTATGTTAAAAATATAAAGCACCTACTAAGCAGTTACTGCCAGTTACATCTATGAAGTACGTACCACGGGGACGCCAATAGAGTTCCTGCATTAGAAAGAACTTCCGGCCTGAAGCTCATGGTCAAGAAAGCACAGTGAAGGATGGTAAATAATCACGGAGAGGATTACCTTGCACAAACAGATCAAAACCAAGCAAGTGTGGCTGGAGCGGAGGACAAACGGAAGCTGTAGGCGCTGTGTGTTCAGACGGAGTAAAAGGGGTCACCGTGTATTTTCTAAGGAGCTCTGTGCAGTTTGTATCATGGGCCTGCTGGCAACCATCGACAGCAACCTTGCTCTTCCCACCTTTAAGTTCGGGCTTCTATTTTATCACCGTCACAAAGGAACTATACGACAAATAATATGGATCATTATTTTGGGCTCTCAGACAACTTGCAGGCTCTCTAATGCTGTGAAGTTGTAAGTCAAGAAAAGTGCAGCTGGGTAAAATAATATTAACAAATATAATGATCACAGTTGCCTATTTTAATGACTCAGAAAGACAGTATATCTAATTAATACACACATGTTCACGAAAAGGGAAACAAACATGATAGTTTGTTCTTTAAAAACTTTAATATGGGGCGCCTGGGTGGCGCAGTCGGTTAAGCGTCCGACTTCAGCCAGGTCACGATCTCGCGGTCCGTGAGTTCGAGCCCCACGTCGGGCTCTGGGCTGATGGCTCAGAGCCTGGAGCCTGTTTCCCATTCTGTGTCTCCCTCTCTCTCTGCCCCTCCCCCGTTCATGCTCTGTCTCTCTCTGTCCCCCCAAAATTAAATAAACGTTGAAAAAAAAAATTTAAAAACTTTAATATGGTTTTGGCCACTGTGAATATAATAATAATAATAATAATAATAAATAATAATAATAATAATAATAGAAACTATTTTTAAAAATAAAGGCCATGGGGGGCGCCTGGGTGGCGCAGTCGGTTAAGCGTCCGACTTCAGCCAGGTCACGATCTCACGGTCCGTGAGTTCGAGCCCCGCGTCAGGCTCTGGGCTGATGGCTCAGAGCCTGGAGCCTGTTTCCCATTCTGTGTCTCCCTCTCTCTCTGCCCCTCCCCCGTTCATGCTCTGTCTCTCTCTGTCCCAAAAATAAATAAACGTTGAAAAAAAAAATTAAAAAAAAATAAAATAAAATAAAGGCCATGGAACAAGCACTGTATTAGGTGCTTTCTCTCGACTGAGCCCACACTGGTGGATCTGCACAGAGTGGCAGTGTGGCATGAAAGGGAGAGCCTGGGCCACGCAGCCCCAAGCTCCTGGGTTCAAATTTCAGCTCCACCATCATAGTTGCGTGCCCTCACCTGTGTGTGTCAGAGTCCTCATCTCTAAACATGGGAGCCATAATAATATTCAAAGAACCAATATCCACCTACACGTAGGGCTTTTGTGAAAATTAAATGAGCTAACAAATACATCACAGAGAACACAGTAGGCACTCAAAAATATTACACTGCACAAAGTTTTAGTATCCTTTGGAATGCTTACAAGAACACTGAATTCTGGACTCAAGTGGCCACAGCCACCTACATACTATGGGGATCTTGGCCAAGTCACTGAAACTGTAAAAATGGGATGCCAGATGCCATGTTTCCTTCCTAGAATTGTCGTAAGAATCAAATAATGGGTGACAAGTTACGTGAGAGAGCTTTAGACACTAAAGAGTGCTCTATCTAAACTACCGCGTCCATGGGGATGATTATCGTCAACTTTCAACCTCTCAAAACCAACGAGCTCATCTTTTATCACATCCTCTCCTGCCTGAGAATTTAACATTAAGCATCTTCCAAAGTCTTGACATTGGACTCCCTGTGATAACAGAACAAATGTCTGGTCATCCAGGACTCAATCGGATGGAACTCTATTATCTGCCTCCTTCTGCACACCCACCGTGAGAAGGTAATTGATGTTCACCATGACCCCAGAGCACTCCGAGACTCCGAAGTACCTTCAGGGAAAGATTAAATTATATTCAGCCTAGTTTATTATAAAGTGTATTTAATTATACTCAGATTCTGTGAAAATTGGTGACCTAGGAAAAGCACAGACAGTAAGTCACAGGCTCTCTCTGGTAACCGGAAGCCTGCTCTCCCTGTCCAAACTCCAATCACCCTTTAGCAGAATTTACTGTAAGACACAGCCCACCCTAGGGCAGGAGAAACTGGGAATCCAGCATGCTAATTATAAAAGTCAAAAGAACCTTGCCCTGCCTAATCCTCAAGGACCACCAATGTGCAGAAATATTATTGTCAAAATCTTAAAACAATGAAAAATGTAAACTATGTAAGATTGCTACACGTTTCGAATGATTTTGATTTTGCTAATAATGAATTTAAACACTTGAACAGCAATAATGTGAATATACCATTTATATGTATTATTATAGCACTTAGAAGTGTGAAAACAGATCAGTAATGGTGAATATTACACTCTTTAGAGTGGTAAAATGACATTGTGTTTATTAAGTTTTGCCTCTTGTTTTAAAGAAATTAGGTGTAGGCAATGAGGCATCCAATACAAAAATAAAGCTATACTGGGGTGCCTGGGTGGCTGAATCGGTTAAGCGTCCAACTTCGGCTCAGGTCATGATCTCACAGTTCGTGGGTTCAAGCCCCGAGTCAGGCTCTGTGTTGACAGCTCAGAGCCTGGAGCCTGCTTCGAATTCTGTCTCTCTCTCTCTCTCTCTCTCGCTCTCTCTCTCTCTCAAAAATAAATAAAGCTTAAAAAAATAAAAAAATAATAAAGTTATACTGTATTAGGGTTGTGAAACTATGGCTACTTGCCTTTGTTAAAATTATTTCAATGCTGTCACATTACCTCACAAATGCGAGTCTTGAATACCATATATCAGTGTTAGGAGAAAAAGGACTAGTTGTGAATTATAACCCTCCATTCAATATATGGCTTCCTTCTGGAGAATTCCTCCTGAGAGGGGCCTCTCACCTCTGCTTGAACATCTCAGGTGATGGAGGTTTCATTACCTCATCAATCAGCTTGTTCTATTTTTAAGGCAGCCCTGATGTTAGAATGTTCTTCCTCCAGTGGCAGAACTCTTAATTCTCTTTACCTTTAACTTCCCTTCTGCTCTTAGTTCTTATTTGGGTCCTTGGGAACCACTTCAGTAAGTGATTTCACTTCCCATCAGGTCCTTTGCTAGCCTCACTCATTTTACCAGTCGAATAACAAACTGCTTCTACTCACATTGTTCACTGTTATTCTATAAGCCACAGTGGCCATTCTTCATAACCATGTGCCATCAGCTGAAGGGCCTTTGGCACCAAGGATCTATGCAGACTACATCCAAGTGGATGGACATGGCCCTGAGGGACCATGGGGCTTGGTGGGCTTTCCTGGGACCCAGCTATGGCATACGCTATTTCTATGAAAAAAATATTTTGAGTTCCTAAGGTCAGATTTATATTCATTCTGTATCCACTTTGGGGGGAAATATGTTTCACACACACACACACACACACACACACACACGCACACACTCACGCACACGGAATAATATATTACTCTGTCCTCTTACCTACATTGTGAGCTCAGTGAGTGTTGTGGTGCGTGCATAAAATTCCCCAGCTCCTCTCCCGGCTGGAAGAAGCAAAGTGGGAGAGCCGCACACCCATGCTCTTCAGATCGTCACCTCTCCCCTGCCTCCTGGGATAATGGAGCTGAAGAGAGAGGAAGGCACAGGTCCCCCAGGAGTTTCTACCCACGAACCCTGACACGCCAACCAGGCAATCCCCTGTCTGGGAGGAAGACTGCTTCTGAAACTTCTGGTCTACCCCCAACAGGTCTCCCATTCGGTCTCGTAGTAAACCCTGAAGTCCTAGACCACCATCTTGTTACAGATTCAACCTGAACCAAGATTAGTTTAAAGCACAGAAGGGATCATGTTTATTTTTATTATTTTATCCAATGCCGATCTGGGCTGTTACTAAATAAAAACCGTCATGCACACTGGCAGCCTTTAGTTTACATAATAACATCCTCTTCCTCCCTGCCTGGCGCAGCCTTCAGCATCCAGAACGTGGCCGTGACCACCATGGGCCAAGGTGGTACGTGGGGAAAGCAATAGAATTCAGGTACCCAATCCAGGCTAGTAATATTATAAGCTTGGTTCTCTGGTTTCCCTTAAGTTTACAACAGATCAGACAGGCAAATAAAAGGAGCTCTAAAGACACGGCAACCAAGAAAAGTGAATGGGACAGAGGCCGTGACATCAGGAAGAATCACGAGCTTCTGGGGCATCATAACATACTACATCAGTGCAATCATTTCAGAGAAATGACAATAAATCTCCAAGAAAAAGTTACATTAATGTCCACTATCCTGTACTCTATTTAGGAAACCTTATACCTCATTTTATAATAATTTCTTCCTGAAAATGTTGAGGTGGTTGGGGTTTTTTTTTTTCTTCCTTCTAACAATGTCCGCACCAGATACATTTAAATATGCTGACTACGTATACCCTCTGAAAGCAGTTAATTCCAGGAGTATACAAAATTAAATATTTAAATCTCTACTAGAGAAACATGAGGGAACAAAAGTGAATAATCATTAAGGAACTCAAAGGAATTATAGTGTTGCATTCTTTGGTGGAAAGGAACCCGTGAATGAAAGAAAGAAATCTGCCTTCTGATCTACTGGTCAGAGGTCTGCCTGTCATGAAGCTCCTAGTTTTAGGTAAACCAAGGGAGTTTTGAAACCTCTATCGTAGGAATAGTGGAAAAAGGGGTTTCTCTCCTTCTCGTATTCAAGGGAAAGGTAATTTTGACCCTAAAAGCTAAGAGAGGGGAGAGGAAGGACATCGTTAGTGCAATAGACTCAGCTCTTAAAGTCTCTTTAACATCTTTGCTGTATGGAGAGGATACCTCTGTTAGTACGAGTTTTAAGGAAATTCCGAACTTGGTGACTCCTTTCTAAGACACTGCACAGAGGCACCTGTATAGCACCCATACCTGCATCATATTAAAGTGGACACCACAGCAGGACGAGGAGGGAGCGGGAAGAAGGATGCACCCACCCACCCACCCACACGTTTTCTTTTAACTGGATCTCACCGACAGCATATACGTATGTGAGGTGATTCCGTTTTGGATTGCTAATTGGGAAAATTCCTCAGCATACTGTTAACACAGTATCACATATTAAGGGCAAAATAATTCCACGTACAAGGATGTTCCCAAACTGTTACAATCTCCCCTTGGACTTCCCTAAGACCTTCCCTGCTTTCCATTCTCTTCAGATCCCAGTTACTGTGGTGCTATTTAGAATATGGCTATTTAACAGCATTTTTCCCCTCTTTTTTTTTTTTTTTTTTTTTTTTTTTTTTTGCACTTGTCTTTTAAATTTTTTTGTGGTCTCTGAAGAGCTAAGCCTGATTTTTTTCCTTTTTCAAAATTCCTTTTTTCTATGTTTTTCCCCCTGTAGTTGCCCCCAACTCCCCAAATCTCTCATAGTAGATGCAAAACTCTCACTAGGCTTAATCCTCAAATGTTTTGGGAGCACCTGGGTGGCTCAGTCAGTTGAGTGTCTGACTTTGGCTCAGGTCACAACCTCATGGCTCATGAGTTCAGGCCCCATGCTGGGCTCTGTGCTGACAGCTCAGAGCCTGAAGCCTGTTTCAGTTCTGTGTCTCCCCCTCTCTCTGCCCCTCCCCCCCCAAAATAAATAAACATTAAAAAAAAAAACATGTTTTCAATTTACTCATGTAGTGACTAGGTGACCTACCTCCACCAAAGGGACCAAACATTTCTGCCCTGGGACTTTCTAATACACTTCTAACAAAGCCCAATGGAGATCAAACAACATCTTCATAACACCTAAGGCCAAATAAATAATCATGTCCTTATAGGCAATGGGTATTGTTGTCACCAATCCAAAGCCACGGCACCCCGGCACTCGGTGCCCCAGCTACTAGGAGGAGACCCACGGGGCCCCCGGGGGGCTCTGGCCAGGGGACAGAAGGAGGTCCCTTCCTGAGAACGTACTGCCCACCCTGCACACACATCTTACCCTTCAAGACTTTCTATGGCTACGAGCACCAGGAGACAATATTTGCCCCTTCCGATCATCTCTCCCCAAGGCACCGCGAGAGACAATGTCACAGAGGTAATGGCGCAGGGAGAATAGTGACCACTTCTGCCTCCACGGGATTCACTTTTCATCTGCACTGGAAATGGACTAGGTTCGTGATTCATTTGAACAGGGCCCGGAACCTCCAAGTCTACACACATCACTCGGTCATTCGTGCCTTGCAGCGAAGAAGGGTGTCACTGATAAATTATTTGAGCAACTTGCATGGGCCATGGGAGTAAGAACGTGCTTGACGCCCCTCCCTCCACCTCTCCCACTCTGTCCCCCAAGACCTAGGAGGTAATGCTTCATTGTTCCCCATCCACACTTAACACACCCCTGGGCTTTTCTTAAACAGATAAACCTTGTTCTAAAGAAGATTAAAACTTCCAGATAGGGCACACTGACAATCATTAAAGACTGTTTTGGCATGTGTAAATACACTCTCCACGTTACGTGGTAATGAGATTTCATGGAGGGAGGTTTTGCTGTTGTTCCTCTTCTTCTTGAAGTATGAGAACAATTAGATTGAAATAATACATTTTCAAGACCCAACCATTTCAGAAATAATCCCAATAACAGAAAAAGATCCTAGCTGGAGCTAAAAACTTATGCCCAATGAAGAAAAACAGTGAAGTAGGAGTCTCTGGAGAGCTGGGTTTTTAGCCCAGCCCTCACACAAACAAGCTGTGTGTTGTAAGGTTGGTCACTTAACCTCACTATGCCTCAGATTTCTCATCTGTAAAATGAGAACATTCAGTTAGATTAAAACCCTTTCAACTCTAAAATTCAGATTCTATGATTGTCCTTCCAGCTTAATAAAACAAAATACAATGATCCATACTGCCTTTTTTTTTTCAACGAAGCAAATTAAAAAAAAAAAAAAAAAAAAAAAAACGGCAGGAAAGCTCAAATACACCAAGAAAATACAACCGGAGAGGAATGAAAATTTAACTTGTGCAACAGAAGTTCTGTCCAGAAATTAGTACCTGATCTTTACTTCCAGAAAAAAAAAAGTCCCCTTTCTGTTTTCTTCTATGCAATGTTCAGTTCACCACTAGACAAGAAATATTCCATGCCTGCTGAAATGCATCTGGATTTGCTGATGGGTTGTGTTCAAGGATTCAGCAGCACCATGGCAGAAAGCAACCTCTCTGTTCTTCCCTGTTACCACTACGTTTAAAAGACCAACAAAACAGCTCCGAAATACACAGGCCAAGATCTTGCTGCCGTCTGAAAACAGCTCCGAAATACACAGGCAAGATCTTGCTGTTGTCTGTCTGAAACGGTTACAAACTGCAGGCTAATCTCGGCATCTGTGACCTCACCACCCAACGTTTTACAAATTGAGTAACTACTTCCCCGTCCGTTACTACTCAAATGATAAAAGTGAAAATAAAAAGGGGAGCAGGGCACTGCAAGTTAGGAGCGAGTGAGGACGCAAAAGGAGAGCAAACAGGTCTAACTGAATTCAGAGACACATTCCAGGTGGATTTCGGGGAGGGCTGAACCACCGTTTGCTTTTTGATGGCTTTACCTCTGGCTCCTCGCTGAGAAGCCTGGGAACTGTTTGTGGGTCACAGTAAACAGGGTTCTGGAGCACAATGTGACTTCCAGGGAGAGAGCTAAGCCAGACCACAGCCCGCCAGCCAGCAGGACAGATACTAAAAGGTGATAAGGAGAAAAAGAGGCACGTCTTTTCATGAACGAATGTGAGACCTCACCGACTTCCTTTGACTTCCCCAAGTGAAATGTCAGGTTCACATGATTTTGAAGAATCAACTGTGTTGCCTCTTAGAAGACAAACATGCAAAAATTCAGTACCTGACCGCATAGATTTTGTTCATCGGCGTTAAAAAAAAAAAAAAAAAAAAAAGTTTCCCAGTAGGAAGCAACACAGTCCAGAGCTTAAAAAAATAAAATTCTTAATCTGCTCAGGATGAAACACACTGCTTAAAATAAACTGAATGACACCTAAAATGATCTGCTGAATGAAAAGAAACGTTCTTCTCAGTCAAAAAAAATAAGCTATTAGGCAGCAGTGGGAGCTTACTCTTGTCTTCTTCAATTACATTTTTACGAAACACACGTGGCAGATAGTGCATGCTTTTTAGCCTCTCTCTCCCAATCCCAGGGTCTTCTCGGACTTTCCCCGAGGCTGCCGGCCAAGCTGATGGTCTGGGCAGGCTCTTGACAGCGAAGGTGTCTTAAAGGTACCCTTTAAGAATGAGCTCGGGCAAGGATTCGGGAATGGACTTCTTCCTCTGTATCTGGGGTACAGACTGAGAAAACACTCCCTGTTCCGCCTGTGTGGTTATTATGTTTCTGCCGAGTGCACATCTCGCTGTGCTCTGGCCTCCCCCTCCCTCCTGCCCGCCCTCCCCGGGGCCATTCCCGGCTGATCAAAGAGGGCCGGAGGGAGGGGAGGGCCAAGTTTAACCTTACCAGGAGATCGGGTTGTCTGGTGCCCAGCAGAAGTCCTGAGATAACGCCTGAATCGTCGTGGCCATTTACACAGCAGCACAAGGCTTACATGGCCGACCCAAACAATATACCCCAGCTCCCCCCGAGCTCCCCGTCAGTCCTCCGGCTTCCTAACCACCTCCCACAGACCTCCGATGTGGGCAGGAGGAGGTGAGAACTGCTTACGGGTGGGCCCTGGGAGGCAGGAGAGGCTGGAGAGGAGACGGAACAGGCAGGCCGGCCCCCGAGGGTGTGCAGTGGTAAGCAGACATTCTGTTTTTAACTGCAAGGCTCTGCTTCCTCAAGTTTTCACCTAATTTCCCTAAGTGGGAAACAGATCTTAAGAAGCAAGAGCAACTGTCTGGAAAAGCCCAACTGGGGAAAAACAAGGATCACCTTTAAACTTTGGTTTTACTACAATCAGCAGAAGAAACGGGGGGTGGGGGAGAAAGAAGGAAGATCCTGGGTATAGTGATATCCCAACACAGGCAGGACAGGAGTGAATGTCAGCGTCTAAGGTCACGGCTGGTAAACAATAAGGTTGTGATTTTCTTGCTTAAAACAAATTCCTGTTTGAAGACGCCATTAAAAAAAAAAAAATCCAGACACAGAAACCACACAGAGAAAGAGAAAGAGAGAGAGAGAGAGAGAGAGAGAGAGAGAGATTACCCTAAAAATAAACCGCCAATGAATTTTTTATACCACATTTTGAAACTAAAGACCGACTAGCCCAGGGCAGTGGTCTCAGGGGACAGAGCACCTGGGCTCTGGACCCAGCTAAGCAAGCCATTGTCCCTCTGGGCTATTCATTTCTTAATCTAAAAACAGGGGAATGGAGTGAACCATCTTCAAATTCCCTTACAACTCTGAAATTCACGTTACAGCCTCCTAGAACAGTATCACAGCTAGGTTTAAACAAAAGCACGTGAATAAGAAAAAACCCTTGGCACCTACCAGCTCCATTCTAATGTTACGATGGGCTCTGGGGTTATGGGGTTAGGGGTGATGCTTCTTTGCCTCCTAAGGTGCTTAATTTGGGAAACGTGCACCTCAAATCAAAAAGAACAGAGGGAAAATGGGTGACGGGCATTGAGGACGGCACTTGTTGGGATGAGCACTGGGTGTTGTATGTAAGCCAATTTGACAATAAATTATATTCATAAAAAAAAAATAAAATAATTACCCAAGGGAAAAATAAGCAAATAAAAAATAAAAAGAACAAATGTAGGACAGCTGTGACATCCACCACCGTGAATGGCTTTGATGTCCCGGAACCCCACATTAGCAACAGTTAACGTGGCCGAGTTTTATGCCATGTATATTTCAGCACAATAAAAAAAAAAAAAGTGAAATCTATATAAAAGGGGAAATTACGATGCAGCCCACGCTGGAGGAATGCTCTGGAGGTGGGCACTGCATTAAAAATAATAATTATTAAAAAAAAAAACATGGCGTTTGGTTTTCATTTCCGATTTTAATGTGGTCTCCGGGGTCTGCTGAGTACAGCTTCTACTTCCACCCAGGTAGGAGAGAAAAGGCTCATTTGCTGTTTCACAGAACGGTTCCTCCCCTGTCTTTGCTGCCCTCTCCCCTTCCCCACAAACCCTGTCTGTCATCCTCCAAAATCTGTCAAGTGCTACAAATCACTCCTAAAAGCTCTGGGAGGCACCCCCTCGAAGAATCCGCACAGATCAAAATCTCAAGTGCTTGCCTGCCTAGGGACTGCTGTAATTTGAGGTGTTGCTTCCTTTTAAAGAATAAAAAGCAGATGTTCTGAGCTGATGAAAGTAAACGTCCTTTCAACACATCTCTTTCTCTCGCACTTGAAACTCTTAACCAGCAAGAAGTGCTTCTCACACTCCGGCAGGTCATTTCTGCACTTTTTGCTTTTGCTTTGAAGTCACAGCACAGTAGGACTCTACACCTGGGGTAAAAGGATTCCTGACAGCCTCTTGAGGGCACCCCAAACAAGGGCGTGTGGGCAGAGAGCTGCCCCGATCCAACTTGTAGCACCAAGGACGGCCGCCTGCCTACGTCACAGCTAACGGAATCCAATGCTTCTTGGCAATCTTGACATGAAGTCTCAAAGCCACATACACAGGCTTAGTCATCTCCAAACTCCTGCACAAATATATACCTAAGAACTCACTCTGCAAGGGGGAGGGAAGGCAGTACCAAAGGGACCAGTGAATTAAGAGATCTAATCCTAGCTCCACCAGCACGTTGGAAGCCTCACGAACCCTCTGGGTCTCTTCTCTCTATAAAATGCGCAGAGTGGACCAAAGCCCTCAGAGTGCGTGTGATAGACAGACTATGGCACAACTACCCACAGCAATTCACACAGCAAGCCAAAGTCGAGGTAGCGACTAGAAGGGTAAGGGGAAAGCAAGGACCAGCAGTGAGTAATGAAATCGATAGCACTGGCTTCCAGATCCACCTAAAACGATCAGTAAACTCGACCATCTTGCCCAGCCCCGTATGAGGTTCTGCGGAGATGCAGAAGGAAGTCTGGTCTTTAGTGAAACACCTGTCAGACGCAGACGCTGAAATGCAGTCATGGAAGGGAAGAAAATCAAGTAAGTGAGACAACCAGTTCAATTCTTCCATCTAGAACACAAAGAAGCCGCAGAGGCCCCTTCGGAGGTCCAGAGCTGTTTATCCAAGCACATGCTAGACCACTCAGCTCTTCTGCTGGGCTCCCCAGGGCACCGAGTGGGGCCTCAGTCCACCCAGCTCTCCAAACCAGAAGGCCCTGCCCTCTCACTCACCTCCAAGGTCTGATTCACCTTCGGGTCCTTAGATCTTGCCTCATTCACATCCCTCCAATCTGCTTCCTCTTACACGCCTGTCATCTCCACGATCACCACACGCTTCCTGAGAATAAGGGGCCTGAGTGTCCTGGCCCACGCGGGATCCCCGACACACAGGCCGGCGATTAGCATGGAGCAGGTGCTCCACGGTCGTTAAATAAACATTCCCCTGTCACCTGAATTTCTAGAACAGTTTCCTCTTTGGTCTCCCTGCCCACCACCTGCTCCCTTATCATGCCACATGCACAGCACTGGAAAAATGAGGTTTCTAAACCACACATGTGACTTTTCACAGCCCTGTCTCTGGTCCTCCAGTGGATTTAGGGGTTTGCATTACATTCCGGATAAAATCCAGGGTCCCGTGTTTGCACACAAGGCCCCTCCTGACCTAGCCCTTGAACCTCTCCAGCGCTGTCAGGCCTGACTCACTGATCTGCTTGTTACTCCTTCTGTCTGTCCATACACCATTCTGCACTTGGTTTCTGGTCTCTCTTTGCACATGCTGTCTAAATCACTCCTCATTCTCAAAAGCTTAGTTTGAAGGGCATGTGTTCTGAAAGCCTGCTCTGACTCCCTTTTCCCCAGTCTGATTTAGGTGCTCCTTCTCTGGGGTTCTGTGTTCTGTGCAGGTATTCATGAAATATTTGTGAAATTAATGAAGAATGGAGGAAGGGAACATGGGAAGGAGGAGGGGGGAGGAAGGGAGAGGGAGAGAGAGAGAGAGAAGCCCCTGAAAAGATTGTTTCTTAAAAGGTTAAGGAGGGGCGCCTGGGTGGCGCAGTCGGTTAAGCGTCCGACTTCAGCCAGGTCACGATCTCGCGGTCCGTGAGTTCGAGCCCCGCGTCGGGCTCTGGGTTGATGGCTCAGAGCCTGGAGCCTGTTTCCGATTCTGTGTCTCCCTCTCTCTCTGACCCTCCCCTGTTCATGCTCTGTCTCTCTCTGTCCCAAAAATAAATAAACATTGAAAAAAAAAAAAAAGGTTAAGGAAACTAGTTAGTGTCAGAAATGGGACAAAAATCCAGGCCTCCTAGTGGCACCTGGGTGGTTCAGTCAGTTGAGCGTCTGACTTCGGCTCAGGTTATGATCTCATGGCTCGAGAGTCTGAGCCCAGCACTGGGCTCTGTGCTGATGGCGTGGAGCCTACTTTGGATCTTCTGTCCCCACCTCTCTCTCTCTCTCTGCCCCTTCTCTCTCTCTCGAAAATAAATAAATCTTTGAAAAAAAAAAAAGATTCAAGGCCTCCTAATTTTCTCTGATGGATCTTCTTCCTCCAAATCCATTCTATAAATGTTTTTCCAAGGATCTCTTCTCTTTCTCCCCCTGTCACATCTTGCTAGAAGGCCCCCTATAGTTTTACCAACTACTCTCAAAACCCTGTCTTCTATCATCTCCACACGGATATACGCAATTATCTGCTACCTAGATGTCTCATCGGCAATTCAAATTCAAAATGACAAGGAATACAAATAAAAGAATATTATCCCCTGCTCTCCAATGCAAAAACAACAAAAACACTTCTAGAGCACCTGCCGCCTTCCTACGCCCATTCATACAGCCATTGAGACAGAAATGTGGAAATCAGCCGTCCAGTTTTTACATGATCATTTCTATACCAGGATATGTCATGTAGTCTACATGTTTTACCTCACTTAACCCTGCCAGCAAAACTCTAGTAAGAAATCGTGTGACTGAAGGGGCGCCTGGGTGGCTCAGTTGGTTAAGCGTCCGACTTCAGCTCAGGTCACGATCTCCTGGTCCGTGAGTTCGAGCCCCGCGTCGGGCTCTGGGCTGATGGCTCAGAGCCTGGAGCCTGCCTCCGATTCTGGGTCTCCCACTCTCTCTGCCCCTCCCCCGTTCATGCTCTGTGTCTCTCTGTCTCAAAAATAAATAAACATTAAAAAAAAAAAAAGAAATCGTGTGACTGGAACTTGAAAAATAAAGAAATGAAACATATTTACCACTCAGGCTTAGCTCCATCGACTTCTTTCTCCCACACGCCTCAAGTACAAACACATCGATCCTTCCACGGAACTTCCACTATCATAAACTCTTCTGCACTACTGCAGAAGACCCCTAGAGGTACCTCTGCCTCCGATGTTACCCCAATGAAATCTACCCTTCACTTTGCCAGAAGCATTAACTTTCTTAAAGATCAAGTCAAGTCACTTCTGGTTTCAAACAAGCTGGGGGAGTTGCACAGGCTGCGGACTGATACCCATCTCAGAGTGTTGGCCATTAACAAACACTAGTAGTCAGGGAAACTCTTGGAGAAACTCAGAAGGGTAGAAATTGGGAAAAACAGCAGTCTGAGACAGGAGAGGTATAATGGTTATGAGGTGGGGAGTAACTGGGGGAATAATGAAGTCACTGGTAAGTCTTAGAGAAAGCTAAGTTTAGGTTAAGATAAAAGTAAGAATAATTATATGAATAATATAAAATATCTTCTTTTAAATTAGCCAAAGAAAATTCAATCTAGCCAAAGGAAGGAAGGAAAGGGTTAAAAAAAGAAGCAGCAGCAGCAAAAATAAATGGCACGTGGAAAACATTAGACAAAGCTAAAAAAAAAAAAGTCTTATTAATAAAAGTAATTATAATTGGGTATAAAGTCACTACTCAAGTAACAGTAATACTGCATCCAAACTATATACAATATGTGGGGGAAAACAGTGATCCATTTAAAATGAAGTGTAAAACAAAGATGAAAATAAGGAACTAAAAAATATGAACGAAATACAAACAAGATCCAGGGTAGCACTTTTATTATCAAATAAATGGAATATAAGGTAAAAAAAAAAAAAAAAAACATTATAAGTGACCACAAAGGACATTATATATTGGCAAAAGGAACAATTAATAAAAAAAGGTCTTATGGTCACGAATATATATGCATCCAACAAAACGGCCTCAAAATATTTAAAGCAGTACTCAGTGACTCAGTCAGTTAAGCATCCGACTTCAGCCAGGTCACGATCTCGCTGTCCGTGAGTTCGAGCCCCGCGTCGGGCTCTGGGCTGATGGCTCAGAGCCTGGAGCCTGTTTCTGATTCTGTGTCTCCCTCTCTCTCTGCCCTTCCCCCATTCATGCTCTGTCTCTCTCTGTCCCAAAAATAAATAAACGTTGGAAAAAAAAAAAAAAAAAAAAGCAATACTCAGTGACTCAGTCAGTTAAGCATCCGACTCTCAACTCTCGATTTCAGCTCAGGTCATGATGTCACAGTTTGTGGGTTCGAGCCCTGCATTGGGCTCTGCACTGACAGCACGGAGCCTGCTTGGGATCCTCTCTCTCTGCCCCTCCCCTACTGGCTCTCTCTCTCTCTCTCTCTCTGTGTGTGTCTCTCTCTCTCTCTTTCTCTCTCAAAATAAATAAATAAACATTAAAGAAAATAAAGTAACACCCATGGAGAAAATTTTAAAAATTAAAAAAAAGGAAATTTTAAAAATCCTCCCTATTTCTGGAAATTAAAAATACTTACTATTAAAAAAAACCTGAAGGAAATAAAACGGAAATAACAAAATACAGATACTCCTTGATTCACAATGAGGCTATGTCCTCATAAACCCACTTTAAGTTGAAAATATCCTTATTCGAAAATGCATCTAATAGGCATAACCTGCCGAACATCATAGCTCAGCCTAGCCTACCTTAAACATGCTCAGAACGCTCATGTACTATACTGAAAAGGAAAAACAGAATAACCGTATGGGTACAGAATGCTCGTCAGTGTATCAGCCGTCTGCCCTTGTGATCACATGGCCGACAGAGCCCAGCCCGCATCAGAGGAGAGGATCACACTGTATATCCTAGTCCAGGGAAAGATCAAAATTCAAAATTCAAACTGCGGTTTCTGCTAAATGCGTATCACTTTTGCTCTCATATAAAGCTGAAAAATCGTAAGTCAAACCATCTTAAGTCGGGGAACGTCTATATTGAGTTATGTAACAATGAAAGTATTTATTATATACCTAAATCTGTGCCATGTAGTTAAGCCAGGAGGATTCACCACAAGTGGGTGATTGACATCTGAACAGCCTACAGCTATTGTAGTCACATCCGTATCAGCAGCCTTGTAACAAGGAGAATTGCCAGAGGTAAAGGACCATTTTATCATAATTAAAGGGTATATTCATTAGGTAGACATGATAATCCTAAAAGAGGATGCACCTACTAACAGAAAAGAAGAAAAATTTTCAAATCAGTCATCTAGGAAGAGGAGAGCAAATTAAACCCAAAGGATGGACAAAGAAGGAAAAAATAAAGATGAGAGCAGAAATCAATGAATCTGAAAACAAGCAGCAGTTCATTCTTTGAAAAGATTAATAAAATTGATTAACTTCCAGCCAGACTAATCACAAAAGTAAAAAGAAAAAAAAATAATCAATATGAGAAGTGAAAAGGGGGATATTTTCAGAGATCCTACAGACATGAAATAGACAGTGAGGAAACATTATAAATAACTTTATGGCAATAAATTTGACAACTTAGATGAAAGGAATAATTTCTTGACAAATGGAAAACATGATTTACGAAAATATAACAAAGCATAAATTAAAAATGTGGATAGTTTGCTCTCTGTGAAGAAACTGAATTCATTATCAAAATCCCTGGCACACCATGATGTAACTGTTGTGTATCCTGACTGTGGTAGAAGGTATACAACTCTACGTATGTGTTACAACTCAGAGAACTGTTCACCAAAAGAAAAAAGAACACTTTCCTGTATATTTTTAATCACAGTGCCATACTTTTAGAACCTTTGCACAAAGAAAACTCTAGGCCCAATGGTTTCACTACTGAATTGCACATCTTTTTAAAAAGAAATAAAATATCACAAAAAATTATTTTAGAAAATGGTGAAGACAGCAATAGTCTGCCACACATTTTATGAGGCCAACATAACACCAACACTTAATAAACCTAGTAAATACTATACAAGGGAAGAAAATTAAAGATAAATATTCTTTTTTAAATCTTTTTTAAAAATGTTTATTTATTTTTGAGAGAGAGACAGAGCACGAGTGGGGAGAGGGGCAGAGAGAGAGGGAGACACAGAATCCGAAGCAGGCCCCAGGCTCCGAGCTATCAGTACAGAGCCCGACGCGAGCCCCACGTGAGCCCAATGCGAGGCTTCACCTCACAAACCACAATATCATGACCTGAGCCAAAGTCGGACACTTAACCGACTGAGCCACACGGGTGCCCCATAGGGATAAATATTCTTAATGGTCCCAGTTGTAAATATACATAATAAGATATTAAAAGAATAGGTAAAAAGAATAGTGATAACTATCAGTAACTTTTTCTGATCCCAGAAACTGAAGGTTAGTTTAACATTTAAAATCAATCAATGTAATTCACCATATAGAGGAGAAAAGCTATAGGACATCTTATTAGATGCAAAAAAAAGAACTACGTGAAATTCAAAATCCTTTGCTGATAGCAACAAATAAATCAACATCCCTCAGAAAATCAGGAATAGAAGGAAACGTCTTCAAGCCAATCAAGGACAACTATGAAAAACTCAGAGTTAACATCACAGTTAACGGTGAAAGGGTGAAAGCTTTCCCCTTAAGATAAGGAACATGGTTATGTGCCCTCACTAGTAAGTGAATTTAGCAGTCCATAAGACACAAGGTCAATTAACAAAAATCAGTTGTATTTCTTATCTAAACATTAAAAATTTTGAAGATGAGATTCTATAAAAAATAAATTTATTATAGCATCAAAAAACATAAAATACAGTTAAATTTTACTAAAAAAAAAACCCATTCAATGCCTCTGCAAAAATGGGGAAATGTTATTGAGAGAAATTAATAAATAAAAGCACAGAGAGATATAGTATATTTTCAGATTGGAAGTTCTCAAAATTGTTAATAGGTCAATTGTCCTCAAGTTGATTTCTCATAGTTCAATGCAATCCAAACAAACTTCTAAAAGAATTTGTTGTTAGCCGTGCAATTTGTTTTATTCTGTTTGGTTTTTAAGTTCTTATTTTAATTCCAGTTAGTTAACATGCAGTGTTATACCCTGTGCCCATCACCAAAAGTGCACTTAAAAAGCATTTTTTTTAATTCCAAGTCAATGCTAAAATGTATACGGAATTCTAAAAAGCTAGAACGCCCAAAATAATCTTGAAAAAGAACAAAGTTAGAGGACTCACACTGCAGCCTTGCAACAAAGCTATTTTAATCAAGTCAGTACAGTACTGACATTAGTACAGCATGTGGATCAATGGAATTGAAGAGTCTTGAAACAAAACAAAGATGGTCACTTGAGTTCTAACAAAGGCAATTTGATGAGGACAGAAAATATTTTCCATAACTGTTTCATACATTCCAATAAATGTATGCAAACAATTTTGAATCTTGATCCCTACCTCACACCATACATTAAAACTAATTTGAGATAGGTCATACATTTAAATAGTAAGGCTAAATTTAAAAGCTTCTGGAAGAAAACAGTAGAATATCTTAGTAACCAGAGGGTAAGCAAAAAGCTATAAAGACATAGAAAAAATATATGTACCTTAATAGATTATATATTACAATTCATTAATATTAAAAACTCCTTACCCAAAAATGCAGTTAAAAAATGAAAAAAGGAACCAGAGATAACACTGGGGGGGATATGTGGTCATACATATATCAGACAAAGGGCTTATATCCAGGATATATATAGAACTCTTACACATCCAAAAAAAAAGGCAACCAACTCGATTTTTTTAAACGGTCAAGGGACTGGGACAGACACTAAACATATGGCCAAAAAGCATATTTTAAAAAAAGGGGGGTGCTCAACATCATTAGCCATCAGGAAATGCAATTAAAACCATGTGATACTTCATGTAGCCACTAGAATAGCTAAAATTAAAAAGAACGAGAACAATAAATATTGGCAGGATTCGGAGTGACTGGGACTTTAATACCCTTGTAGCATACAATTGCTACAACCACTTGCTTCATGAGAAGTTTCTTATAAAGTTACACACCTTACCCTATGTCCCACTTAATCCACTCCAAAGAGAAATAAAAACATATATCCACAAAAAGACTTGTACGAGAGCATTTATAGCTGTTCTCTTCAAAATAGTCAAAATGTGAAAACAACCCACATATCTGTGAACAGGTGAATGGATAAACTGTAGCATCCACACACAGTGGAATACTGGCCAGCATTTTAAAAAATAATGAAGTCTTGATGCATGCAACAATGAGGGTGAATCTCAAAAATGTGTTGAACAAAAGAAGGCGTTTACAAGAAAACACACACTGAATGATTCCATTTGTATGGAGTTTGAGAACAGACAAAACTCATTATGGTATAAGAAGTCAGAGGCTGGATACGGGGCCATGGGAATTGACAGGAAGGAGGAATAAAGACTCTCTGGAGTGATGGAACCATCCTACATCCAGATTAGGGTGCTAAGCAGAGGTACCCATTTATCAAAACTCATTGAACTGCACCTTTAAGATAGATGTTGTATTTCAGTGTATGTAATTCTGTCCGCATCAAAATGAAATGTATTCATTAAAAGAAAAGACGAATCTTCCATCTGGAGGGTCTGCCTGGGGATAAAGAAACAGTGAACAGAGACATGCTTCAGTAAAAAAGGCCATACAAGGGAGCCGGTAAGCGAGAAAAGCCAAAGGCAGAGGCACAATAGTGGTCTGGCAGAGTAAGAAGAGAAACAGAGAAAACTGAGTCAGAAGGGGAAGGTACAAGCCAAACAGGAAGACACGAGTGAACTGAGCATTAGAAGTAGAAACTAAGAAACATATAACTGTGTTTCAAAATAGCCCGGCTACCACATTAAATCCAAACAAGGATCCGAGGCTATTTTATTTGGAAATTGTCCTCTTCTTCCCTCAATAACTCTGTTAATCAAATCAGAAGCAAGAAGAGAGGCATTCAGTAAAAGTATGAATCTGAACTCATCCTTTTTTTTTTTTTTTTTTTTTTTTTTTTAAGTCCACCACCTTTCATAGAATACCCTCCCGGAGCTAACATCCTGCCTGTGGTGCCTGATCATCAATAAACATCTCGATGTTACCGTAGTTCGCCATTTATATCACTTATGTATACATGCTACAGTAATGAGATTCACAATCTATTCATTCCCTTAGTAAGTGAATGAACCTACGATCACGAGTCCCTCGAGGGAGTCTCCTAGTTAACTGAAGCCCAAACTGGCCTCAGGAACCAGAGATAACATTTCCCCTCCTTCCAGTTGAATTAATAAGACAAGCGGGAGATGACTCACACACACAGTTGATGAAGCAATGAATGCCAACTCTCCCCCGCTTACTCATCCCCTCCAGTGAAAGAATCACATAGAAGTATTAACCCTGGCTGAAAAAAGAGATGCCACGGGAGAAAATTAAATGTTACCACACACCAGAGCCATAAGGGATGAGTCAGAGGGTTCCTGTCCAAACCTTCTGAATCTGGAGGGTCGTCTACACGATTAGTCGTCTACACTGCGCTAATCAGTGCTGCTTCCTCTATCTCAGCTTAACAATGCTGGGTTTACAGGAATAGCTTTCTGAGACATTCCTACAAAATTAGCTTACTCACTGCATTTTTAAAAAGGAGAACAGAGCCAAAGACATCGCTGGCCTCTGGTGCACACACACGTATGAATACGATCGTCTCCGCGTTCTGAGCTGATGGGGGGTAGTAAGTTTGCCGATGTTACGTAGGGTTACGTGGGCGAGAACCGCTTGATCCAAAAGTCACTTTGTGTTTCCACAGGCTGAGGTATCATGAGAGAACCAAACGTTCAGGAAAAGGAACGAAATCTCAGAAAACATCCAGTTTGGGTGATTTTGGTGTGCGTGCATGGGAGGGGGTAGTGAATACTGAGTAATTCAGTGATGTGCTTTTTCACAGTGTATACAGTTCTCCCACCTGCCCGATACCCGCCCTCACCCTTCAAGTGTGGCCTCTGGGACAGCAGCACCAGTATCATGGGGGATGTGTTAGAAATGCATATTCTCGGGGCTCCTGGGTAAGATCAAGTGGGTCAGTCGGTTAAGTGTCTGACTCTTGACCTCAGCTCGGGTCTCGATCTCCGGGTCCTGAGTTCAAGTTCCACACTGGGTTCTGCCTACTTAAAAAATGCATATTCTCAGGCCTCACTCTATAAAATCAGAAACCCTGAGGGGGGAGGCAGGGATCCATGGTAGCACAAGCCCTCCAGGTGATTCTGACGCCTGCTCAGTTAGAAAACCACTTGCCCCCAGGGCAAGACTTTCTGACCCACCATCTCTGAACCCCACATCTCTGTGCTGGATGGACAGCAAGGTCATCTGGAGTTTATCGCACTGGGGTCCAGAGAGCTGCTGTCACGTGTCCATAACCACAACGCTGACGAGCAGCCAAGCCAGCACTGAAAACAACTCATATGCATGGCATTTTATAATCCGTTCAAAATGGATTTCCAAAATACCCCTGTGAGGTGGTCAGAACTCTTACCGATTATTCCTAACTCACACATGAAGAATCTGGGCTCAGGGAGGCTAGTGACTTAGTCAAGCCTATTACAAAACCAAGTAACAGAGCGGAGACCAGACCCCCATTTCCTGATTTCTGGATCTGTGTTCTTGCTGCTCATGGTGAACGTTTCGGCACCTCGGCGGTGTATGCCCATGCATGTGTGCAAACACCCACGTGTGTGAGAATCTGCAGACTGAGAGACGATGGTAAATAACAAAAATCACGTCTTAGCCTGGACTCGAATTTCACATTAAAAATAATTCAATAAAACGTAATAGTCAAATTTTGACTGGCCCCATCGGCACGTATGACTGCTACTCTAATTTCTCACTGCCACCCACCTTTATGAGCTAGCCCCCATATCCCTAGATATAGAACACCATCTGACTGAATTGAGACACAGTTGGGAAGGCACCCATTACCACTAGCATTTGTAAACAGCTACTCAAAAAGACAGGAACAGCAAATTCCCTGAAGCCCTTCTGATCTGTTCCTTTCTGTTGTTGGTTTCCTTTTTAGCACTTATTAAAAATACATATATTCATTTTGGAAAATACAGAAATGACAAAGAAGGAAATAAAAATCTCTCAGATGACACTTAACACTTATGCTGTCTGACTTTTTCTAAGCATAGGCGCTTAAATATTTAATATGTAAATTTCAGCTCATTTTTTTAAAAATTGGAATATGCCACGCATTGCCTCGTATACATTCTTTTGAAGGTTCTAGTATGGGTACAGGCTAAATGGCAGGGCTCTGCTAAATCCTAATGAAAGGAGGTACTTCTGTGCTAATTCTAGTTTCAACATGTTCCAGGGAGGAGTTCATTAATTCATTAAACTAATAAAAGAAATTTACCCTGGGTGAATTCTTATCTAGATCAATTCCAGGAATTAAGAGCCATGGAACTTGCCAGATAATTCACAGGATACGGTGCCAGGAAGTCATGCCATTAGGTTTCGCTAAACTCTAATCTCTGCCCGGTCCCTTGCTTTAGGTATGAACAGAAGTGGCTTCTTTGGCTTTCCACATCATTGCCGAAGGTGGAGGTACACTTTCCCGTCCTCTCCAGGCCCCCTCCTCTGCCCTAATCCAGGCCTCCATTATTTCTCACTTGGATAACGAAAAGGTCTTACAACTCCCCCCTGTCGACTCATCCTCCATATTGGGTCAGATCTAGGGCACATCGGCCTATACCACCAAAACCAGTAAGCATCGCTCGGCACCAACCTCTCGCTACAGGCTTTTCCTACATTTATGGTATCTCCGTACCAATCTGAAAAGGCAAATGTTGCCCTTAGAGGGAAAGACTCTAAAGCTTGCAGAGATTAAACAACTTGATACTCAAAGTCACACAGCCAATAAAATTTGTAGCCGCTTGACTCTGGAACCTGGGCCATTCACTTACTCACAAAATTTCATGACTGTCAATAGCGGCAGTTCCTAACATTTTTTAATCAAAAATTTTGGACACTTCGGGCAATTACTTTTATTCAACATCTATTTTTATTCCGTATCTATTGATCAAGAAAATATCCAGTGAGCAAAAAGATGCTATTAATCTATAATAGTATCAATGAAGTATTTACTTATTTATAATGAATTATAAAGTTATTTAATAATTATTTATCAACTTATTAATAAATAGTGTAAATTTATAGTTTATAACACTTCAAATGAGTTTTTGGTTGATGAATCATAGTATCAGCCAGCTACATATATTGGGGAGAAAGCTGTTTCTATATTTGTGGTATTAATTATTAAATCTAAAGATGCTGCTCAAGATGGCCCTCTTTTATAAGAACTGTGGTTGCCCACGTGTTCTGGAATCTATAGGTCAGAAACTTCCAGAATGTAAACTACACATCCTTATCACGAAATGCCATGGGCTCCACAATTTGGCCCCAATCTACCTTTCCAACTCTCTCACTATGGTCGACAAGTAGTCCCAAACTTCATGCCTAGAGGGCCCCAGGCCATTTCTACCGCCTTTCTCTGCCTGCAAGACTCCCAGCTCAAACATCTCTAATTCTTTGAAGCCACTCTGACAACACCACTACCTCCTTAAGGCCAAATTAACACCATCCTTCCTCTACATGATCACAGCCTTGTTTTGTGCACGGCCCTATCAGAACACCCTGCAAAAAACAACGTGCAAATATCTGACCATTCTCATCCACACTTCCTGCGGGTAAACGCATTATTCGTTCATCCATGTCCCTAGCCCTTATCTCCGTTCCTAGATCTGGGAGGTATTATTTGTAAGATTAATAAATGAATATCAATGCCAGCCTGGCTGGCGATTTTATCTGGTGAAGTCAGTTTGGAAGGCAGGGCCGGCTACGAAAGAAGCTAAATTTCGTTATGTTGTAATGGCTGATGGCTTGTAAACGGTAAAGCTCACAGTGTTCCTCCTCCAAAAGTAGGGGCCAAAAACTCACACTAGGAACCAGAAGGTTTGAATTCAGCTTCTAGCTCTCCCACTAACCAGCTCTGTGACCTTAAGGCAAGTCACATTCTTTCTCTGATCCCTCCATCTGTTTACTGAAAGGGCGGGGGGGGGGGGCAGCAGGCGGGGGGGGGGGGGGGTACTTCTAGTTCCTACTTGCAGCAATTATGACTTGCAAATTCTACAGACCAGGGTTGGCAAACATGTTCTGAAAAGGACCCAAGAGTAAGTGTTTCAGGCTGTGCTGGCCTCCAGCCTCTTTCGCAACTACTCAACTCGGGGCTGTGGTTGTAGTGCGAAAGCACCCGTAGACGGCAGATCAATGAATGGGCATGGCTGCGTTCCAATAAAACTTTATTTACAAAAACAGCTGGCAGGCTGGATTTGGCCAGCAGGCCATAGCGTGCCTACCCCTGCTCTGGACGAATGCCTCCATATTGCTAAGCCACTCACAGCGCTTGATCTGAAGGGATAACTCGTGGAATGTTTATCCTAAAGTCACCAAGGGACTTATTCTTTCCCCGCTGGGAACCTGGAAATGGGGAAGAGGGATGGCCTAGTCAGAGGTTTACAGCAAGAACAAGATGTAGTGGATTAGAATGTGCACAAAGCCAACTGAAAAAAGAAAAGCATCATCCCCACCATTACCACCCCTACCCCCAGGGCCCTGGACAGCAGCCGATGAAAAGACGATGTCCTCAAAAGGGAAGTATAGTCATTAAAGCTAATGCCAAGGTTGTTGGGGGGAGGGAGTCGGCTTCACTGGCAAGGCCACCCTGCCGAGAGGTCTCCTGGGACTTGTAGCCATTGATCAGCGTTTCTGATCCCGTTAGAGACACCAGGCTTCTCCTGCCATGAGCAGAGCACCAGGCTGTGCCAGCGTGGGGCCACTCAACAGTAACACCACGCTCCCTTGTTCGACTCCCCGCTCACCAAGCGACCACTTGCCTCCACGCGATATCCCTTCAGGAAACGTCGTGTGCCGAGACACGACTGCTACCTGCATCCAGGTGGCAATTTCTCAGGATGAACCCATAAAGCAGCTTCCAGCTAGGATTTATTTACATTCCCACGTGGCCGGACCCAGAGACAGAATGTGCTGATCAAGTGGACCTAAGAATACGTAAATGACGTCTTGCGTTGTGAATTAACTCCCTGGCACAGTCACGCCATGCCAGGCTCACGTGACGTAGCTCCCTGAGTCCGGCGTGGCGAGGCCTGGACACAGACCTGCAACCATCTCTGGGCTGAAGGGCCGTGGCAGCCACCAGGGCGGGGAGATCGGGCGGCCCTCTGCAGTGGCTAACACACCCCTTCCATGTCTGCTCCTTTTCGACGGATTTCCCCAGTGCCTCCTGGGACAACAGGCCAAAGAACTCAATGCTTCGGGACAAAGTTTCACGTCTGCGTCCCTGTGAGTGGATGTGGACTGGAAACCAGCACCAGATTTAAAGAAGTCCTCTAAAAACCAGAGCGAAGTTAGTAAGAGCCAACAGCAGTGCCCCGGTAGAGCTGCCACAATCGGGCGCAATCGAGTTTACGTTTTTTTTTTGTTTGTTTGTTTGTTTTTTTGAAAGAAACCTAAAGCATGGTGAAGGCTTAATGATGTCCAGAAAATGCTGGCCCTTTTGTCCTACTAAGCTGAAAAACAAAGGCTCAGTACGGGAGTTGGAAAAGTTTTGGCCACAAAAATGTAACGGTGAATTTTTTTTTCTATTAATATGCCCGGGGCAAAATGAAAGAGAGGGCACGAGAAGGTCACTACCTGCTTCCCTAAATCATGCCAGGATGTGTGAGGCCCAACGCCCCCAGCCCGAGGAGGGCCATCAGAGCTAAGGGCAGAGGCGAGGAAGAACCAAGCCCCTCCTTTCCTGTGAACCGTGGCCCAATCTGCTCTCCTCCCCCTGTTCCAGAACTTCTACCCTAGAGGTCATTCTCATACTCAAAGAAGAACCGCTTGGAGCAAGGAAGCTGCTAGTTCTCAAGGAAAACGCTTACTTCCACATTTCGCACTGTTTCTCTGGAAGTGGACTGTCTGGTTGCACAATCCAACCAGGAATTAAATATTATGTGCTCGCTGGGTAAGTTATCAAGACGTAAACACACAGCTACAGCAGAGAACTGCGAAGAGGTTTAACACTGCGACTTGGGTGAGAAAGAACATTTCCCCCGCTGTTTGGTCTTTAGATAGGTTTGCCCTCGACCATAACGTGCCCACATACGTGTGTGCACGTGATGTATCTATACGAGGATAATCGTGCACTTTTGTTCCTCATCTGTCACTTGGGATTTCCAGGCAGGACCATCGTTAAGTGCATGTACGTAGCAAGATAAAACTCTCATTTTCTACGTATTTCTAGGCATCATCATTTTAGAGGTGGCGTTTTTTGGTTTTGTTTTGGTTTGGGGGGTATTTTTCCCCCCGCTGTCCACTCTACTTCTTAAGGACTGGGTATAATCTCCCATCCCATTTATCGCAGTGCCTGGCACACCATGAGTACAAATTTTGTGGCTGACCTCACATTATCAATTCCAATTAAGAGAAATCCAGCCTTTCAAGTGAATCTTACAACATCAGCAAAACACCACACAACTGAAAATTTTAGTGCCCTGCAGCTCTCTATCTTCTCATATAGAAAAGTATTAAGTATTCCTACCTCAAAAACTCCCCCAGGGCAGAGTAAACACGCCTGTATTTCCAGATTCCCCCAAAGCACAGGATAAAAGAGCAACTTTACTCCATTTGTGCAAATTCAGAGATCACCTTTTGCATTCACGCTAAACAGCTAAATGTAGTAGCAGGCTGTCAAAAACTGTCAAGAGAAATAATTATTGATTGGAGCACTGAAATTAAAAAAAAAAAAATGAATGAAGGTTAATAAATGAAGATGGCTTTAAGAATAAGCACATCATCCCAAACTAGAAAAATCAGTGACTCTGCCAATCAGGCCTGCCGGGCTTAGAATATAAGATTTCAAAGGAAACGATGATATTTACGAAATAACAGCCAACCACACACGGCCTTTATGACAGCCGGCGAGAGCTGAGCCAGATTCTCCTCATGGCCCCGTCTTACTGGCTTGCCTTCTTCTTCTGGCCCTGATCGAAATACCAGGTGGTCATCAGTCTGTGATGGTCATACTAATGGACTGAGTCACCGTCTCTGCTCCACGAAAACCCTCCCCTTAGGGAGGTGGAAGTGAGGGCGTCAGACGCTAACCATGTCTAGGCTGACAAAGCTCAAACTTGCATCTTGCTACATATGTCCAAATACATCTCCATTGCTCACAGTTCGCATGTCCAA
Organism: Leopardus geoffroyi; assembly: GCF_018350155.1. NCBI lineage: Eukaryota > Metazoa > Chordata > Mammalia > Carnivora > Felidae > Leopardus > Leopardus geoffroyi. The sequence continues at coordinate 12,413,574 of NC_059332.1, read as the reverse complement.
AACAGAACTCCGGATGTCACCACTGCTGCACCAACCTGGTCCTAAACCAGCTTTCCCCCTTCTGGGTGAAAGGCACTGCCCCCCTGCACCTTTCTCTTTTCCTTCCTTGCTACTTACTCCGTCGACAAACTCCCTCTGTGTCACCCGTGATGCAGACAGAAATCTACCCATTTCTTTCCATCGTTGCCCCTGCCTGGATCACTGAGATAGCTTCCCAGATGGTCACCCTGGTGGATTCTTCATTGCCTGTAACCATTTCCCCATATCACCAGAGCCACCCTTTTAAAATACAGGAGGTGCCATCCTCCCTCTGCTTAAACACCCTCAGTGGTTCCTGTCATGGGAGCCATTAGGGAACTCAGTGGTTCCTGAAAGGTGGATTGCAGACAGACATCCCAGAACCCGTAATAGGGTTAAGGATCTTGAGATGAGATCATCCCGGGTTACCTGCATGGGCCCTAAGTGCAATGACCAGTGTCCTCAAAAGAGACAGAAAAAAAACCCAAAAAAACAAACAAACAAACAAAAAACCAGGGCACAGACACAGAGGAAGAGGCCATGTGAAGACAGAGGCAGAGACTGGAGTGATACTCCCAATAGTCAAGCAATGTTGGAGACACAGGAAGATGGGACCAGGGAAGGACAGACTCTCCCCTGGAGACTTCAGAGTGAGTACGGCCCTGTAGACATCCTAATTTCTGACTTGTGCTCTTTCGAACAATGACAGGACAAATTTCTGCCATTTTAAGCCACCAAGTTTGTGACAAATTTGTTAGGGCTGCCCAAGGAAACGAATTCTCCCATCCCATCTAGAACGAAATCCAAGACCTTCTGCGTGTAGCTCCAGACTCAAAGTCTCCTGACCTCAAGGCCTTAGCCTGGCCATTCTCTCAACAGGGAAGGCTCTTCTCCGGATTCTCACGTCTCACCCCTCCGTCACCATCCCAATCTTCCAGTGCTGGCTTCTGTACATCATAAGTCACAGCCTCTGAACAAATGCCGCATCCTACCCAAACAATCCCCCTCCCTGTCGCCGTCATTCTCTCTCCCCTACCATACCTTGTTCTCTTTGTTTCTCTGGAAATGCACAGGCTTACTCTGTGGTCAGTGTCCCCAGTGAGGAGGTAAGCTCTCTGAGGGCAGGGACCTATACAACATCCGTTCCCTGTTATAACCCCAGTGCATACAACTATGCTTGGCCCAGCATAGGGCCAGTCAATAAGTATCTGGTTGGATGGGAATGAATAAACTATCTTCCTTTTCTTCCACTAATTATAAAAGCCTGACTTGGGGCACCTGGGTGGCTCTGTCGGTTGAGCAACGGACTTCTGCTCAGGTCATGATCTCGTGGTTCGTGGGTTCGAGCCCCGCGTCGGGCTCTGTGCTGACAGCTCAGAGCCTGGAGCCTGCTTTGGATTCTGTGTCTCCCTCTCTCTCTGCCTCTCCCCCTCCTCGTGCTCGGTCTCTCTCATCTCTCAAAAATAAATAAACGTTAAAAAAAAAAAAAAAGCCTGACTTGATAACACCAACAAGACATATTACCTTCAGCTTTTCTCCCTGTTTAACCGAGCAGGCTCCTATTGTTTTTGAGAATATCTGAGGGTTACAAGCACTCCCTGACTCTCTTCTATGAAAACTCAGTTCATCAAAAGGTGGCTTTTCCACTTTCATTATCTAGATCAAGGTAAAGCACTGTGTAAAGGAGAAGTTTCAATGCCTTCCCCGGCAGCCTTGTGACCTCAGGTAAATATCTGCCCTCCCTGAGTCTGTAGAGAGGAACGCTAAAAGTCTCTGTGTCTATGTCCCCAGGACTGCTCTGAGAAGCTACCGAGGTAATTTGCCCAACAAAAGATTTCTGCAGATATGGGGCAGGCCAGGTACTGGGCCGGCATGGTGAGAACAGCTAGAATCCAGACAAGGAACATCTGCCCTTATCAGCTGTACATCTGAGTTCAGTTTTGCAAACTGTCAAGTGTTGTGCGAACGTAAAGGTACAGGAGAGTTGTGCTTGACACATCGAGCGGATAAGCAGATCCTTATTTCCATACCACGTTAAGTCTTCTGGCTCCGCATAGTTCTTTTTTTTTTTTTTTTTTTTAATTTTTTTTTTCAACATTTATTTATTTTTGCGACAGAGAGAGACAGAGCATGAACGGGGGAGGGGCAGAGAGAGAGGGAGACACAGAATCGGACGCAGGCTCCAGGCCCTGAGCCATCAGCCCAGAGCCCGACGCGGGGCTCGAACTCCTGGACCACGAGATCGTGACCTGGCTGAAGTCGGACGCTTAACCAACTGCGCCACCCAGGCGCCCCTCCGCATAGTTCTTAATACGAATGTAAACTAGAAGCCAGTTCTCTAAAGATTGCTATTACCGTCTTCACTCGATCATGCACACATTTTCCCAAATGCGGCTCATTTGTCTCACACTGGGCAATTTCCAATACAAGAAAAACGCGGAGCTACAGCGAACAAGGGTGCAGCATCTCGTCGGCTCAAAATGCAGATGCTACGAACCCGGAGGCGTGGCTTTTCCCATTATTTCAAAGTACACAAATTGGTTTAAGTACCTACCGGGGATGCGTGCGGGGCCAGCTTGGTGTGACCATGCCGTGGGCCGTTTTGATAGAGCAAAAAAGGTAGCCTATGGCCTGCTCTCTGTACCTCCGCCTTAGTATCCTCTCCACAAAGGGCTGTATATCTCTTCATTGTAAACGAGAGCTTCTTACTGACCTTCTGAGGGACACACAATCCTTTGGGGACCTGACGAAAGCTGCACCCGTCTCCCCAGAAAAACGCACGTCCGTGTGACGTCACTCCGTGTGGTGAGTCGGTCACCGTGGAGCCACGGGAGCTCCAAGAGCCCCGCGAGCAGGAGTGAAGACTCCCGACCACCTTAGCGTGGCGTCAGGCAAACGAGCTCCGTCACACGGCCCCCTCCCCTGGTCACCCCGCGAACCAGGCCGCGCCAGCTGAGGTGGGGGGAATGCAAGACGGGTGGTAAGGACCCCAGGCTCTCGTTAGGGATTCTCCCTACTGTCTGCGCGCTGTGAACCAGCGAGGGGATGTGCCCTTATCAACCACGGCTGCCCGGCGCCCCCCACGGTCCCAGGCTCCAACCGGCGGGAATGGCTGGAGAAGGTACAAGAAACAAAGAATCTTGAACTTTCCATTTTACTAAAACGTCTTGTTCTCTTTTATTTTTATTTATTTAGTATTTTTTAAATGTTTATTTTTGAGAGAGAGAAAGAGAGAGACAGAGCATAAGCGGGGGAGGAGCAGAGAGAGAGGGAGACCCACAATCCGAAGCAGGCTCCGGGCTCCGAGCGGTCAGCACAGAGCCCGACACGGGGCTCGAACTCACGGACCGCGAGCCGAAGTCAGAGGCTCAACAGACTGAGCCACCCAGGCGCCCCTCTTCTTGTTCTCTTTTAAATCCAAAATGTACTTTTATGTTAGGCGTGTGTGGAGTGATGAGGAAAAATAATACATTTAAATGGATTAGCCTAATTAAAAACAAGATTTTTTGTTTCTCCCTTTTTGTTCAACAAAACTGATTCTGTACGCTGAGCCCTGTAACAATTGCTTTTCTTGGCTCTGTGGGTGCTGAGCCCCTAGTAAATAATGAAAAAAAATTCCAAAATAACAGGAAAAGTCTAAAATTACACAGAGAAAATATGTCAAATGACAAAGCCTCTGAGTCATTACCGTTACCACACCTGACTATATCAGCCTCACCAAACACTAATCATACTTCTGCAATAAGAATGTAGGTTCTCGGGGCGCCTGGGTGGCTCAGTCGGTTAGGCGGCCGACTTCGGCTCAGGTCATGATCTCGCGGTCCGTGAGTTCGAGCCCCGCGTTGGGCTCTGTGCTGACAGCTCAGAGCCTGGAGCCCGTTTCAGATTCTGTGTCTCCCTCTCTCTGACCCTCCCCTGTTCATGCTCTGTCTCTACCTGTCTCAAAAATAAATAAAACGTTAAAAAAAAAAAAAAAAAAAGAATGTAGGTTCTGTAACTCAGCTTCTTGAGGAAGTTGAAGCATCTAACTTGCTAAAGCCGAGCAGACACTGTTACTTCCCTCATTCCATGTACACAGCACAGCAATACGAGTTTCCTACTCTGCTCCAAAAGGCATTATGTTCAGGAGCTTTTTTTCTTTTTTCCTTTAAAAAAAAAAAAGGAAGATTTTTCTTCCAAAGAAGGTATAAAGCGTTTTTATGTAAAAACATTGTGCATTATCATGCATAATGTTGTCTTCAAATAATGCTGGTATGCTACATTTAAAATATTTAAGGTTAGGGGCACCCGGGCGGCTCATTCGGTTGAGTGTCCGACTTTGGCTCAGGTCACAATCAGATGGTTCATGAGTTGGAGCCCCACGTCAGGCTCCATGCTGACAGCTCAGAGCCTGAAGCCTGCTTCGGATTCTGTATCTATCTTCCTTTCTCTCTGTGCCCCTCCCCTGCTCATGCTCTGTCTCTATGTTCCCAAAAAAAAAAAGAAGACATGTTAAAATATTTAAGGCTACATTTATATAAACATTTATGTAAGCTTCTTAGAAATAAAGAAGAATTCTGCTAAGGATTAAAAGTCAGTGCCATGATTTATAAATGATTTCCACTAAAAATTCGAAACTTTGAATTCTTTAACATTACTTTTCAATATAGAAGAGGTCATTCCTTCAAGAAACAGATGGCATACTTATATTATCTTTCTTTCCTACTTCAGCATCTCACATGTGCTATCTCTGGGGACATTTGCACTTTATAAAAAAGATACCTTTTGGGGAGTCGTTAAAAGGTAGTCTACCCTGATGCAGCTAAAATGAGTTCAATTACCCACAGTTTACAAAAATCTTACTGCTCTAGAGCAACCAAATTATTACTTAATCCTAAAAGAAGGACCAAGAGAAAAACACTCAAATACGATCTTTTATAGATAAAATAAAATTGTGTCATGTATCATCCCTTTAGCCAAACCTTTTATTTATAAATCTAGCAAATTTTCCTGCGTAGGCTGAATTTCCTTAAGCTTTTCTGGACAAATCCCTGCATTCAACAGAATAAGTTCCAATGTGTAGTCAGAAAAGATGCTCTGGAGCATTAAGATAATTACACAATTTTAACTTCTAACTATATATGTATTTTTAATTAATGACATAGTGTACTTCCTTGCTTAGAAGTTAATTTAAATTACAAAGCATCTGACTTAAAAATTCCTGAACCCAACTTGAAGACACAGAACAGATGAACACAAGGGAAGGGAAGCAAAAATAATATAAAAACAGGGAGGGGACAAAACATAAGAGACTCTTACATAGGGAGAATGAACAGAGGGTTACTGGAGGGGGTCTGGGAGGGGGGATGGGCTAAACGGGTCAGCGGCATTAAGGAATCTACTCCTGAAATCATTGTTGCACTAGATGCTAACTAACTTGGATGGAAATTAAAAAAAATAAAATTAAAATAAAACAAAATTCCTGAACCCAAAAACCATTAAAAGAAACCGCTCATGAGTCAAGCAGCTTCACTAAATATTTATTGCAGTATTAACATTTCTCTAATATGAAAGTTTCTGGCCATCATGTAATTTCCAGTTTGTGCCCATTTTTACTCCACGGTGTTTTTTAGCATAAAACCGAAGCATGTTGATTCTGGTACAAATCATAAAAAAGACTATGAGGAGGGTTCAAAGTAACCTCAAGCACGATGACTTCACGTTCAAAAGATTTTTCTCATGTTAATAACATTTAAATCTTTGCCTCTGTCTGACTCACATGCCTCAGACTAGAAGTTTAGCCCAATCAGCTATTCCAGACAGGTGAGGAAAGAGCTTCATTGTCCTGAGCACAAAACGAACGGCACTCCCTTTCAGCTGACTCAAGGCCAAGTATGGACAAACTTCATGAGAATCTGAAACAGGTGAGGAGGAAAAACGAAATTCCGAGCCCCAACCCGGGAGTTAAGAATCGACAGAAAGTCCATGAAATCTCGGCAAGCGTTTCAATTGCCTTCCTGGCGAATGCGAAATCCGGAGCCCCAAGGCTTTCGGATTCTGTGGGCATCAAAGTTTTTTTCCAAGCATGCACGGTGATGAAAAGAGTGACGGTATCTTTCCTGACAGAGGCCTCTTAGCAGACCAAGGGTTCGCGCTGGGAGGTTGTAAAGTTTACTCCATCCACACGACCGGAACAAGGAACCACATCAATAGGGCAGAAGTAGCCACTGGAGCGGTCTGTTTACTACCTGGCTCCCATCTAAAAATTCCAATGGGACAGCGAATGGGACAGACCAGGCTGATACATGGATGTGCCATGCTCAGCTCGGGAAGCACCGTCTCTCAGCTGTGCTGATTCAAGTCCTTCCCACCAAGGCCTGGGCCCAGGTGCTAGAGGAAATGGAGAAGTCCAGGCCAAGGTGGGGTTCCCAACCCAATACAGCTCATTTTATTGAGACCAATGTGTTAACTAACTTAGGGTCCACAGGGAGGGAAGGAAGGTCAGATGACTACAAATAAGAATTACTGATTAAATTTTGAAGAGTAAAAGTGCCGTATGGTTTTGTATCATAGTCTCTTGGATAATGAAGACAGACAGCACATTCTTGTAGGGTTTGGGGGGTTTTTTTTGGTTTTTGGTTTTTGGTTCTGTTTTGTTTTATGGCTTTAAATGTTGTACCTTGCTAGTACCTGGACAACACTGGACTCCTTCTTTAGAGCCTGAGTATGAAAGCTGAGTATTTCTGTTTATTCAGATTTCCAGATCTGCTATTTCTTACTCCACTACCCCATGTTTTCATTCCAGAGGAGTGTGATTGTTAATTTGTTATTGCGAGTTTCTTAAGGAGTCAAAACATCCAGAGAAAAGCATGACTACACGGCAAGAAAGGCTAGAAAATGTCTCAACAGCATGGAAATGACTCACTGCCTAAAGATATGGAGGCTTAAGAAACACTCTCCCCCTTCAATTCAAGGCAAATTTGTTCAGAAGAAACAAACCACAGCTCAGTCCAGTTTTCAAATCAGAATCCGCGTTCAGAAAAACATCTTAGTTGAAATATCCTGTGAAAAATCGTTTTAAACTATTTTTCTTCCTTTCTCCAATCAATGAGGTCAATCATCACTTGCACCCAGTGTACATATTTGGCCAGTACCTACTCCCACATTCTCTCTTCTAACGGTATTTCTGCCCAGATAAGGGAGGGAACCATCCGTACAAATGGACTATATTTATTGCGACATTTTTCTGCACCATTTTAAAAGAAGGAAAAAAAAAAACCCACCAAAGTGAAGCCTAAGCATTTCTAAGAGAGAAAACTCAATAAATACAGACCTTATTTTTATCCACTCAGATCCAAGTAAACAAGGAGCAAATACAAATGATCGGTAAATATTTGGTAAATAAAGGCAGCTGATGTTTCTGTACCCTCCTGACCTCTTGTTCCTCCAAGGCCTCCTCCCCACATACATTTTTCCTTCTGGTCATAACATAAAAAACTTCAATCACTGGATTAAAATGAAATACTAAAAAGAACCTTCTTATACTCTGTGAACCACAAAAAGTTGGGTGGGGGGGAGTCCCACTAATATTTAAAAAATCTTTTCTTCAGGGGGTGCCTGGGTGGCTCAGTCGGTTAAGTGCCTGACTTCGGCTCAGGTCATGATCTCATGGTTTGTGAGTTCGAGCCCCATGTCGGGCTCTGTGCTGTCAGCTCAGAGCCTGGAGCTGCTTCGGATTCTGTGTCTCCCTCTCTCTCTGCTCCTCCCCCACTCATACTCTGTCTTTCTCTCTCTCTCAAAAATAGACATTAAAATTTTTTTTTAAATACATTTTCTTCAACTGCTGATCACATGGAACCCTTTTTTTAAAATAAAAGATTCCATATATATCTTGGTGTTGCTGCTAAACTGAAAACATCTAAGTTTGTGGGACTTGTCTTTGAGGATGATGCCAATTATCATTCTAAAATGCAAATTTCTAAGACCTCCTGAACCTGATTATGTATGACACAGAATAATTTCTTAACAGGGTCCTATTTCAGGTAGATGTCCCAAGAGTTCAAGCCATATGGAGCCTAATTAGACAGTGAACATGCTCCCGCCTTGGTTTGAACTAGGATAACAAATAATATTTCAAAAGCTATCTCTTCCAGGAAGTAGTAATAGTTTGAAAAAAATAGTGGTTTATTCCCCCAAATTTTTCTCAATTACAAAGCCACTGCTCTGACGTTATAATATGTACAAAGATGGTTACAAACATAAGTAAGTGGCCAAATTCTGTTCCATCTCTCTCTCCTCCTTCCCTCCCTCCCTCTGTTCCCGGTAAATTATGATCAGTAAGTTCAAAGTCTTTCACAATTGTTTAAAATTTTCAAATATCTGTAAAACCATAAAGTAAACAGACACTTTAAATACGATAAAAGAGCAAGCAATTTTGAATCTGGGCATAGCTATTAGAAAAAAGGAGGGGCGCCTGGGTGGCTCAGCAGTTGGGCTCCAACTTCAGCTCAGGTCACGATCTCACAGTCTGTGGGTTCGAGCCCTGTGTCAGGCTTTGTGCTGACAGCTTGGAGCCTGAAGCCTTCTTTGGATTCTGTGTCTCCCTCTCTCTCTGCCCCTCCCCCACTCATGCTCTGTCTCTCTCTCTCTCTCTCTCTGTCTCTCTGTCTCTCAAAAATAAATAAATGTAAAAAAAAAAATTTTAAAGATATGAGAAAAAATGAATAAATGAAACATCCAAGTAATTCCAAAGACAGGATGCTGAACATTTCAACCACTATATATATATGAATTCCCCTAATATACCAAAAAATAATGTGCTCGGCACATTTGGTTGAGACAAGACACCTAACACGACTAAGAAAACAAGTCCAAATTATGAACTTTTAAAAATAAATAAAAATTTAAATCTGTTAACTACCTAGAGGAAAATTTCAAAATGATTAATGAATTATTTAATGATTAGACTATGAGAGCTTATATATTAATATTATACAATTATATATGTGGTCTAATATATGAAATATACTAGGAAGCATGCAAACAAGAACTTTTCTTTTTGCTTATTTTGAGAGACAGAAAAAGCAATGGGGGGGGGGTGGCAGAGAGAGGGGGAAAGAGAGAATCCCAACGCAGGGCTCGAACCCATGAGCTCACGACCTGAGCCAAAATCAAGAGTCAGATGCCCAACCAACTGAGCCACCAAGGGGCCTCTCAAACAAGAACTTCTAAAGTGACTTCTTAGGTACTCTTTTCCTTTCTTATTATGTACTCTTAACATTTAGTAGTCTGTGATATTCTCTGTGCTACTTTTTAGCACAGAGAATCTTTTCTCATAGACAAATGACTGTATTTAAGTCCGACGTGGATACAAATTCAGACCCTGAAAGGATCAAAATTAACAAAACCTCCGTCCAATGGAAGTGAAAAGTTCATCATATAGACCATTTCCTCCATTCACCAAGCAGAGATGCTATTGGGTATGAAAATAACCCCAGCCATCATAATGGCACAGCTTGAGAAAGGACATTCGTTCATTTATTTGACACGTTGTTATTCACCATTTAGTACTCTAAAATGAAGCTGCGAGGGAAGAAGCTCAAGGTCCAGCCCCTGATTTTACCTGAGCAGGCTCTGAGGATTAGGGACCGAATGCCTCGAGCACGATGAGTGCATTGGAGAGAGGAGAGTGCGTCCCCATCACCACCATCCCCCCCACCCCCGCCCCCTGGTCCCTGCCCCTTGCTCTTTCTGCCTCACCGCCCTGGGTGCCGAGAGGTGGCACGAACCTCCAGTCACATGGGAAGCAAGACATCTGAGTAACCAAGCAAGGCAGTAACTGCTGTGATAAAACTAAGGGCAGTAGGGAGGCAGACTGGTTTGGGCTGAAACAGCTGGGGACACCGTTCTGTCCTGGAAAAGGGGAGGTTCATGCCAGACGTCCACAGTGGAACAGAACACTGAGAGGTGAAGGTGGAGGGCTCAGGGAATAAAACGAGCAAGCCTGGTGTTCAGAAACATATGTACAGACAACGTTGGAGACCTGGGGTAGACACCAGGATTGGCCCACGCTCTCTGCCACCCTCGGGCAGCCTCTCGCCAACCCTACGTCTGCCATCTTCCAAATGCCTGGTATCTTGCCCTAAATGCTACACAAACAAATTAGAAAACTCTAAAGGAGAACAAAAACATAATGATAGGGTAAAGCACGAACAGCATTTACCAGCTGCCAAGTGCATAGAGTGCAAGTATTGATTTATTTCATCCTGACCAGGTTACGATCCCCACTTTCCAGAGGAAAAAAACTGAGGCAGAGAGAGTAAGTGAGCAGGCCAAGCTTGTAAACGGCAGGGCTGGTATTCAAATTCAGGAGACATCACAACTCTGGCGAACCCAACTACAACCGACCACACAGCATAAGTTCCCAACAAGCTTGGATAGCAGCTTCGGAATAGCTTAGGACCTCATCCCCCATCACAGGGCTCTGATTCCTTCTGGTTCCCTTTCTGACAAATCAGTTGTAATTGCTAAAGATTCTGCAGGCTGCTGTCACACCTCCAGGGTTACTTCCAAAAGTCTGTAAGAGCTGATCCAAATGGATGGTTCCTTAGGTACCTCAGCAATCCAACATGGCGGCCGTCTGAGAAACTCTGAGACAAGCCCTTCTCCTGAGTGATGGCTGCCATCTGGCAACCGAGAATGCATTTCAAAGACATCTTCCCGTGCTGTGCAAAGTATCTGGCCACAGAATTCGTTATCAGTAGAACCAGGATTAAAAGTTGTGACCTCTGTCTCTTCTCTCTCTCTCGCCCTATTCTCCCAAGTTGTGTGTTTATATTTTTTGCAAAGCAGCCAGAGGAAAACATCAAAAGGAACCTTCCTGTGGGGTTAGCAGTAAATGAATAACGGCTGGACAGAGAGAGCAAAGAGAAAGTGAGTCACGGGTGCTGTGTTAAACCTATAGTCTTTCTCTGGCTTACTCTGAAACGTTCTCTCCCCTATATGGGGAGCTGTGGGCTGTAGATTTACTCACCCCAAACACCATCTCCGACTCCGGAGTCAGGATCTTAGTAAGCGTTGAAAGCTCATGGTCTTTCCTTCAAATTTGAGGCACTTCGACTTCTGGGACCTAAGTCCTTTTTACAACAATGTAACTCAAATGAGGCAGTAACTACAGTGGCTTGACCAGGGCGATGTGGTTTAGCGCTGTTATGTAAGCTCGCTGCCACCTGATGCTGGGAAGGTCAGCAAGTGGGGGGGGGGGGGGGGGTGGGGAGGGGACCACCTATCAGCTACTGGTTTGCTGAGATCCCACTGCCTCGTGTGACCGTGTGGCACTCTGGGTACCTTCAACCAAAAAAGCACCTCCTTTTGATTATCAATCACAATGGCTATATTTTAATGTCTCCTATGGATTCTGGCCCTGGCAGTCAGGCCCTGATGCACCGGGAAGGGGAGACAGGCCCTTTGAGTATAAATCACATGGAATACTTAAGGACCAAGAGCTTAGCAGTGTGTTCGGCACATATCGGGACTTCATCAGTGTTGGTTATTTTTCTTCTTTTCTTCCCCAGTAAATGAAAAGCCAGTTAGATGATCTCAGGGGTAGGAACAGACTAAAAGAAGTGAGCTTTTAAATGAATAGGACCTTAGGATTCCTTTAAAAAAAAAATAAAATGAAATGGCTCTGTGTAATCAAGTGAACTGTGTTACTGCTCGATTATAATCTGAATTACAACATGGTAAATGAAAATCCCTTTCATGGGGGGAACTTAGAGAAAAGGGTGTATGAACACAAAGCTTTCTGAGTTAGAGGGTAAAACAATGCCTATACATATTTTTTAATTCTACAAAATACAGGAAGACCACTATAAGAAACCTCCTACCTTCCTTAGGAGCCGTGTGTACTAAGACTTTTGTGAACAGCACCCCGCAAGGCTCACACTCGTGCTCGCTGCTCTTTTCCAATAAAAATCTCCTCCAAGTTTTCCTTTTTTGTGAACTTCGGCGATTGCCTCCCCACTGGCTATACACAACCACACATATCTTTCAGAAGTTAATTGAAGCATAGAGAAGTTAAACATGATTTATTCAAGGTCAAATCTCAAGTCGGTGGAAAAGCCATAAATATAGCCTCTTTGCTGCTGAGTGTTCTGGGTGCTGGGCCATCCTGCCTGGTGAAGTTTTGACTTCTGATTGCTATTTTCAAAATTCCCTGGAGTGCTTAAAAGCAGCTCATGTTGACAAGATAGAAGGAAGAAGCTTTTACAAATTTCATTAATATTGCACAATTTCACATTCCTGGACCTATCACACAGGCCAATTCGTTTTTTACATACGCATTTAAAACCCCCTTTAAAACAGTGTATAACTGACTCAAATACATATGAATGGGAGAGGGTTTAGGAGCCTAAAATATACCCTATTTTTTCCCCGTTAGATACAGCTGAATCACAATGCATGGTAAACAGTCTGAGCAAAAAGAAACGTCCTGCGCCTAAGAGCCTCACTACAAGAGACTCCATTCTGAGACCTGCATAAACGCGGAAACTTAGTGCCTGACAAGGGTGAAGAGAGGACTCTGGAGGGCGAGATGCATTCAGGGAGGAAAACATCACAAGTACTGAGCAGCACTGAGAAAGGAGAGCACTAAGGCTGTCATTAAAAAAAAAAAAAACATTCACAAGCATGTGCAGATTAAACAGATAACAAGAGAGGTTTTGGTTTTTTGTGTTTGTTTTTTTTTTTCCTTTTTTTATAAAAAGAGAGGTCATTCCTCTGGCTTTCAGGACCTTAAAAAATAAACCAGACCAACCAATAGCTTGGGAGGCTTTGACCCCTGGTGGAGGCAGCTGTGGGCAAGATTCGTGCCTTAAAACCAAGAGAAATCTAATCTCTGGGAGTTGTTTCATTTTGCTTTCTGCTACCATACTTGAAGACTACTTGATTGAACAAATGAGCTTTTTTTTTTTTTTTTTTTTTTTTCCTCTCTCCTGGTATCTCTCTATCGTGAAAAACTCATTTGCCATTTAATTTTTAGATAATCATGCTGGCTGGTTTTTGCCTGCCTCTGTCTCCCATCTACCCCCACCCCACCTACACTGGCATTCTCTGTGGTCAAAGAATCTGTTTCAGTATTAGTGTTCAATATAACAAATGTCAAGTAAACACTCGATACATTTCCTGTGCTATTTAAAGCATCTTAAGCAATTATTTGCTCTAAAGTATTAAACTGTAAATTTTCTTAGCTGGTGCCAATTCCTACAGTAAGAGCTGTCACAGAACAGTACTCAGAACACTCAAACGCAGCTTTTAAATCGGCTACACTCTTACGCTGCATTTGCCAAGATTTTTCTAGTTTCCAAATTTTTAAGGCGTGTTTTTTGAGACAATGCACAGAACTGCAACAAAGTGTCATCTGTAGCTTCTTCACTTCGTGTTTGAAGCTTCTTAACAGGCACATACGTATCTTTCAACATAGATCTGTCTCTGCGCAAAATGGTAAGAGGCAGAACATTAGACAGACACTCACACTTCAGCCTCATTACTGTAAGTGCTGATTATTTCAAGCCAAAAACATGACCACGGAAAATGTCACTACAAATGATAAAGCTCTAAATCAAACAGCTGGTCCATAAAAGGCTCTTCTAACCCTAGTTCTATAGAGGGTGCCTACTGTAATCCTAAACTATATCATATACGACACTATAGTATATTGTTATACTATATTTATACATACACATGCGTGCTGCACTAGAAAAATATTAATACAAACGTATAAACGTATATGTGCAAGTAATTACATGCAGATTTTTGCACGTGCCTTTATAAGCATTTTTATCTTTAGCTAGATGGGGTTCTTTTTTAGCTTTTTAAATTCATTACAGGGGCGCCTGGGTGGCTCAGTCAGTTAAGCGTCTGACTTCAGCTCAGGTCATGATCTCACTGTTTGTGGGTTCAAGCCCCATGTTGGGCTCTGTGCCGCCAGCTCAGAGCCTAGAGCCTTCTTCAGATTCTGTGTCTGTCTTCTCTCTCTCTGCCCCTCCCCTGCTCACACTCTGTCTCTCAAAAATAAATAAACATTTAAAAAAATTTAATAATTTTGTAAAAATATATTTAAAAATAAATTCATTCCAGATTTTTATAATTACCCAAGACTAGCCTAAAAGTAACATTAATTCTAAAATCCTTAAGAGCTAAGACTGCATTCAATTACCACCTCCTCCTACAGAACTGTCCAGTCCTTGGAAAATTACTCATGCAACCGAGTACGACTTACAAACAAACAAACAAAAAAACCAAAAAATCTCCTGGCTCATTTTTTTAACATAGTTAGTTATTAGACTCTATTTTGCAACTGATGAAAAGAATTATACTGTTCCCACCAGGCCAGAACCCAATCTGATTCTTGCATACGATCCCAGGTATTTCTACTGGCTGCAAGACTGCATTGAAGCATTAAGGGACAACAAGGCTATACTATCTACACATGTTCCAGTCGATAGTGTTTGATGGTGTCATGACGTGCCCTCACACGGGTTACCGAAAATGTACTGCTATTTTAAGATTCACACCATCAAGGAACCACACGTCTACAGAGCTAGTATTTGTGAATTATGACCCCGAGAAGCATTTTAGCAATCTGCCAGCAGAGTCTTATTAAATCACCCCCTCCCGTGGTGTGCTGGTGTCTTTGTCACGGGCCCTCCGAAGCACATCTTGCTCGGAGGCAGATGTGTGTCACTCGAGCACGACAAAGAGATGATCATCTCAGCGAGAATCCCCAACACCAGCCATGACACCTCTGCCTGGAAGCCCAGCAGAGAACACCCTCCGGAACCTTCTTCTGCAGGTCTGGCTTGGTTCCTCTTTATGCTCCGAGACAGCAAGGCAAGAAAAGGGGGAAGAAGTAAGAGGAATGGCAGAGCAGGGAAGAGAGACAAGAACAAGGAAGGAAGAATAATCATCTTTTGTTAGAAATATTTTAAAACATTGCTTCTCTTCAGGGAAAATTTTCTGAGGCAGGGGGTGGGGAGGTGACGGTCTAGGGGAGGGATCCATATGGAGGTCATCAAATTCATGGTAAATTTTTCTTAAGTTTATTTATGCATTTTTGAGAGAGAGAGAGAGCAAACACACGAGCAGGGAAGGAGCAGAGAGAGAGAGAGAGAGAGAATCCCAAGCAGGCTCCGTGCTGTCAGCACAGAGCCTGATACAGGGCTCGAACTCACAAACCACTGGATCATGAGCTGAGCTGAAACCAAGAGTCTGACACTTAACTGAGCCACCCAAATGCCCCAAATTCACGGTAATTTTTAAACTCAGGTAGAGAGTTACTTGAGTGCTCACTGAATCCTTACTTTTTCAATACTTTACCTGTTTCATGAGGATGCTTCTGTGTATACTCAAGGCTTACAAACACGATTTTGTAAGTCCCACAACGACATGGGTGGTAGGCAGTAAAGTAGAATTAGTCAACAGCACAGAGGCTGAAGTTAAGACGGTATGAGTTGAATCTCAGTCCTCCCACTTACTAGTTCTCTGACCTTGGGCAAGCTACTAACCCCGTTACCTTACCTATAAAGTGGAGATAATAACTACCCCGCTAGGTTCACCGTGAGGATTAACTGATTAGCACAGTGACTAATACAGCCTAAATCCTCAGTGTGCCTGCCAGCCAGCCACGATTATCCATAAAAGAATCGGTTCTCTGCTCAGCGATCTCCATCGAGTGCATACACTGTTTCGTGTGTTTTCAATCACGAATCTGGTAAACGCATATCTGTTCACTGGATGATTTACTGAGTAAATCATTCATCTGTTTATCAATAATGTATTGGCATCAACAATCAAATGCGGTTTTACTTGAATTCCTTATGTCCGTGTAGAAGATGCCCAAATGAATGAAGAAAACAGATTTAGCAGACCCACAAGGAAAGTGGGAGCAACCTGGGTATCCAGTTACGGCTTCAGAGGAGTCAAATGCATCAGTAGTGTTAGCCAAGTCGTATAAGAGAAGACCAACCCAACATTAACTTGAAAGCTTTTTTTTTTTTTAGCATTTTTAAGTGTTTATTTATTTATTTATTTTGAGACACAGAGAGAAGGGGGGGAGACAGAGAGAGAGAGAGAGAGAGAGAGAGAGAAAATCCCAAGCAGGCTCCGTGCCATCAGCCCAGAGCTCGACGTGGGGCTCAATCCCACAAACCGTGAGATCACGATCTGAGCCGAAATCAAAAGTTGGAAGCTCAACTAACTGAGCCACCAAGGCGCCCCAACATTAACTTTCAAGTTTAAAGACATCTATCATTCACTTTTACGTGTATCTGGAGTTCACAAAAGAAGTTAAATCCTAATATCTTACAGTGACAAAGAATAACAATTAGCAAGATCCATTTAAATCTCTTTGAAAGCTGTCCCCCCCAAGTTAACCCCCCCCTCCAAGTAATACTGAAAGGAAATCACAGACTAATTTGTTTGAAGCCACAGGCTACAATTTAACTGTTCCTTCTTAAAACAGTGACTCGCACACAGTAGGTTTACAAGAAATGAACAAGATTAAGTTGATGGTAAAATGACGAGGCTGGACTGAAAGATGCATATGGTCCCTCCAACATCATGAATGACAAAGTGTCTAAATGATCAAACGATTACCAACTTTGGTGGATCTTTACAGCTAAACTCAAGAATTCACTGCTACTTAAATTTTTTTTTTAATGTTTATTTATTTTTTAGAGAGAAAGAGAGAGAGAGAGAGAGAGCAGGAGAGGGACAGCAAGAGGGAGACGCAGAATCCAAAGCAGGCTCCAGGCTCCCGGCTGTCAGCACAGAGCCCGACATGGGGCTCGAATTCACAAATCGTGAGATCGTGACCTGAGCCAAAGTCAGACGCTTAACCGACTGAGCCACCCAGGCGCCCCTCACTGCTACTTTACTAATGAAGTTTATGGAAGATCTTCCTCCATTTCAATTAATGCGAGCATGATCAAACCACAGCTGTCAATCTCACTGCTTCATTTATTGTCATAGTATTAAGAATATGCCAAGGCTCTGAGTTTCTAGAAGCATAAAGAAATTGGTGACTGAGAAATATGTATGTTTCAGAGCCAAAGGAATGAAAATAAGACATTTCCTTTTTTTTCCTTTTAATAATTTCAAATCTCCCATTGGTGTATTTTTTAAGCATTAGTTGTTATTTAATACAGTGGCTCTCCTGGGAGAAAAAAAAAATCAACCTAAACATAAGAGTTTTCCAGGAATAAAAAGAGATAGTTACAATAGAAAAATACCAGAGGGAAATAGTCTTTATATTACACAGCAATTAAAACCTTATAAACAAAAACTCTATTTTTAAAGGCATATCATAGCTGCAGAACCGGCCAAAACTCAACATGTTTAAGGAGATACGGATTCCTGGTAAGAACAAAGGAAAATCCAAGGTGAAGAGTTAGATTTCTCTCAAAATCAATCACTCACATGTCTGTCCCTATGTCATAAAGTGTTTATGAGGGTGATGTATACTCCCAGGCCTAAATCCCTTTCCGGAGAGCAGGAACTCCTGTCTGTCACGTTCCACACTGAAACAGATTCACGTACATATCTAAGAACAGCTCCTAAAAGTCATTAGCAGAGGTTGTTTGTAAGTAGGAAGTCAAAAGACAAGAATCAGAAGGCAAAAAGACTTCAAAGTCAAAATGTAACGCTCTCTAATTTTCTGAGTCACGTGCTAAGAGAAAAACTTTCATTAAAAAGAAAAGCCAGACCATTCCTCCTTCACAGAAACCTACAACTTAAAAAAAAAAAAAAAACGTATACACAAGACACCTGGATTTGCTTGCCTGTTTCTTGCCAGTGACACACACACACACACACACACACACACACACACACATATATGAGGAGCAAACCAGCCAAACCTTCAGAGCAATGAATTACATGCAGTCACACACATACACTCT
Organism: Leopardus geoffroyi; assembly: GCF_018350155.1. Classification (NCBI taxonomy): domain Eukaryota; kingdom Metazoa; phylum Chordata; class Mammalia; order Carnivora; family Felidae; genus Leopardus; species Leopardus geoffroyi. Next base: position 12,395,620 of record NC_059332.1, on the reverse strand, counting down.
CGCACACAAGAGAGCAAAGCTGACGCTATTTGAACATCATGAAATATTTTCCTAACTGTACACAGATGGAAATACAGACTTTTCTGCCAACTGCCTGGTTCAGAAACTTTGCTCTATTTTTAATTATTTGGTTCAGAGGACCCGTTTGTGATTAACTCCTGTGTTGGATGGCAAAGGAAGTCGATTCCTGACCCACAGCAAAGAACACGGAGAGAAGCTTAATTATTTTTAATTTTTTTTTTTAATTTTTTTTCAACGTTTATTTATTTTTGGGACAGAGAGAGACAGAGCATGAACAGGGGAGGGGCAGAGAGAGAGGGAGACACAGAATCGGAAACAGGCTCCAGGCTCTGAGCCATCAGCCCAGAGCCCGACGCGGGGCTCGAACTCACGGACCGCGAGATCGTGACCTGGCTGAAGTTGGACGCCCAACCGACTGCGCCACCCAGGTGCCCCAGCTTAATTATTTTTAAACAGCTAGTGGAATACTGTAAACTATGCACAGGGACAACTAATTTGTCAAAGACCTGTTGATGCGTGCCGCGGTTCGAAACTGCAGAGGGTAACAGTAAAACAGAAAAAAACAAACAAACAAACCAACCAGGAGGTATTTAGGAAGGGACACCAAAATGAAGTTCCTGATGACAAATATATTCTCATCTTAGAGAAGTAACAATGGAGTGAGAAATAGAAAGGAAGAAATTAGTTGTGTTGCAAGGACTCATCTTATTAGCGCTGAAAGTTTCAGTTTTGACTACGAGGACGGTGAATGAAATGCCAAAGCTTTAAGCACAGGAAATGGACTCAGATACAAGGAGGAGGTGGTCAGGAAACTCTAACCATAGAATTCAGAATCGCACACTAGAAGTGCTGAGCAAGATAAAAATCCCAGAAGAGAAGTAGAAAGAGAAGCAATGGTCCAGCCATAAGACAGAAAAGATAGCTGAGGTAAGAATGAGCAGATTAGAAGTGTTTTATATTTTTAAGAACCGTGTATTTAAAAAAAAAAAAAAAAAGCTGTTTCCAAATAGAAAATAATAAACCCAAATAGCAAACTAGTACAAAGACAGAAAGGAAACACAACATAAGGCATCCAGTTAAGAATCTTGAAGGTAGAAGAGAATTAAGACCTAACAAACTTTTATACCTAGAGAAGCTTTCTTTTGATCAATACCCCTAAAATTTTAAGGCGTTCTGTATTTAAGTCTTTGATGCACTTGGGAAAACATCATATGCCACTGAACCATAGGCCACAGAGAGCCAAAGTACTTCAAGAGTTAACAGTTATTGCTGAAAATTACATTTACAGGGGTGCCTGGATGGCTCAGTGGGTTAAGTGTCCGACTTCGGCTCAGGTCATGATCTCACAGTCCGTGAGTTTGAGCCCCGCACCGGGCTCTGTGCTGACGGCTCAGAGCCTGGAACCTGCTTCTGGTTCTGTGTCTCCCTATCTCTCTGCCCCTCCCCCCCAGCTTGCACCCTGTCTCTCTCTCTCTCTCTCAAAAATAAATAAACATTAAAAAAAAAACAACTAAAAGATTACATTTATAATGAGTGCAGGATCAATGCCAGAATGGTCTGGGAATTGAAACAAAACAAAACAGAACAACAAGCACCTAATTTCTCCTTAAGAAGGTCTAGAAATGGGGAATTAAAAAAAAAAAGAACATCCTTTGTGGGGGAGGGAAGTCCTAATTCTGAAGTTCAGCTTCCTAAATCACTAACACCAGCTACCAGCTTTCAGCGGGGTTGAATGACAGAGCGAGACCCCAGAAGGACACATCCATAGTTGTGAACAATTAGGAAATTTCACAATTTCACTGTTGGAAGCAATTCAGGGAGCCATCACGAAGAGAAACAAAAAAGAGGGTGGTCTGTTCTAGAAAGTCCAAAATAAAGTTAATTCCTGTTAATATATATTCCTATTCCTCCTTCTCTAGTATGCAAATAGGTAAGAGCATATGTATGCATATATGTGTTGGCAAGAGACTAGAAGTTAAAAAAACAATTTTTTTTTTTTTAAAAAAGCACATCTGGGGCGCCTGGGTGGCTCAGTCAGTTGAGCGTCTGACTTCAGCTCAGGTCATGATCTCACAGTTCATGGGTTCAAGCCCCGCGTCGGGCTCTGTGCTGACAGCTCAGAGCCTGGAGCCTGCTTCAGATTCTGGGTCTCCCTCTCTCTCTGCCCCTCCCCTGCTCGTGCTCTGTCTCTCTCTGTCTCAAAAATAAATAAAAACATTTTTAAAAATTAAAAAAAAAAAGCACATCTATGAGTGAATTATTTATAGTTGCAAATGGTTTCATAATATCAACCTGGTATTTATTACTATGGGCCACGGGCCATGGCATAGAAATGTTTTATCTCACTTAGAAATATTTCTATTTGCTGCAACAATAGCCACTGTGTTGAGACGGGATTTGACCTGTGTCTTTGTCCATAAAACAACCCTATAAAATATGTAAACACGAATTCAATTTTCTTTAAGTCAAGAAAAGCAAAAATATGGTTGTCAGAACAAGAACAGCTTTCTGTGGGATATTCTAGTTAAATGAAAGCTATTCAACTTGAATCAATTGCTTTTCCATTCTCCAATACACAGCAGATTTATATTTCAGAAGGTTCTTGACAGAGAACAAAATGTTACTGAAATATCTCTTCCATTCCTTTTGTCCTACATAACATTCCACGGGCTGAACTCGAACAAGGGGCATATATTGGTCAGATTCTGTTCGCACTGTTTCTATTCTACTTTTGTCTTTGTTGCAAGTTTTCAGTTTTGACTCTTTCACGGCACAAAACATTCCTAGCCACCTTTTGGCTGCATTACCATTAAAAAAAATTTTTTTTTAAACCTACATTTTTATTCCCTACCATCTTTAAGTGCATATAACTTTTTTAAATGGGCTACTTAAGTCAACGACAGACCGTCTCTTTATATCTGCTTATGTAAAAACTAGAAATCCAGGGAGAAAATCATTCCAATCCAACAACCCACACGTTTGTACGCAAAACCAATCGCTCGAGTATTTAAAAGCTAGGGAGACAGACTAGAGGCTAGCACGGACACGTCCGTTCAAGATGAATTTATCCTCCGTTGCCTCCACTCCAGGTAACCCCAGGACTACGCCTGGGGGTTAACGCCAAGCTAGAAAGAATGGATCGGTGCCTGTTTTTGAGCATATCTGTGTAAAGACTCAACACGAGCTCAAGAGGCGGTTGTGGGTCTGGAGTGACAGAAGGTATATAGCTGCAAGCTGATGGGGGAAGATATTCAACACTGTCCTAGCCATTTAATGACTAAGCCTGAGCCAGCTCAGAATCGGTCGGAAACAGATTTCAGACAATGGGAGAGAGCTAAAACACTGGTGCTCAGGGATGATGTCCGAGAGGAGGTCTCTGAAGCTGGGTGTCATCCTTTAGGGTGGCCCAGAATAAAATGGTGACGCATTATGCCTCCTGGCGAGCTCATATCTACTTTGAACGGCCACGACACCAAGTCCCGTGGACTTCCAACGAAGATCTTGGGGCAAGAAGAGATGTCCACCAGCACTCTCTGTGACCTGTTAGAGAGAAACATTCTTAGCTACTCCAACACCAAGCAAAACTCCCCCGCCAGGCTCTATCACCTTGACTCCTAGGAAAAAGCTGTAAAGAGACTGAGGAGGGGATGCCTAAAAGAGAGACGCCCTCTGTCATGTTTGCAAGACCACTCGTGAGGATTCCGCATACAAAATCTAGCTTCAGTACGGTCTCCGACTGAATCACACTCGAGGTATTTCTGAAACCAACAGCACGGCCATCAGGCACCAAATTACTTCTGCAAAGAAGGAAAAGGCTTCATCACAGTGATTCTATACGCTCCTGGCACCAAGAGACGGATGACGATTTTTACTGTATGATTAACCTCTACAGGTCGTAGGACAGTAGATCCTCGTCATGGAACTAATTCAATGTCCTGCGCTGGCTCTGTTCAGCCCAGGAAGTACAAATCTGAATCACAGGGGGCTGCGTGAGCTTCCTCCTACCCTCTCGGTGACGTCCCGCAGAAAGACAGTAGGCACCTTCGGGGACAGAAGTGATCTGAGTGCAACGGCCCCCCATCCATTCTCAGAGAACAGGGCATCAGATTGAAGATTCCATATACGAGATCAGTTTGACTTCCTGACGTTTCTACCCTTGCCGACACGGATGCGTTAAAGGAAACACAGCTCCAGAAGCTTAGCTTTAAAGGTCCAGTGGCTACAAAAGGAAACAGCACTCTCTGTCCATCAAGTTTAGGTTCAGGCACTGTAAAAACATCTAACATCTAAATTTACGATACAACGTCTTAGGATCAGGGCTGCATATATTCAAGGGCCCGGACTCTTCTAACTTCTCACCGCCGTCTCAAAACTGCTCTATCGGGCCGCATCAGTAAGCAAAGTTATGTCTTTTCTGACTACAAATTCAGGGACACAACTGCATAAGTCCTGGGGTGTCTTGGCTGTGCAAGGTGACGGTAAACAGAGCTGAACTCCAAGTCCGGATGCCGGGGTCACGGCACAGCCCACATGGGCTCCGACCACCAGCACCCAGCACCTCGGTCGACCTCTCGCATTCTGCTTCCTCCCCGGGAAACTTGAGGATGATCGTCTCCACTCAAGGAGTCATTAAGACGGTCCAGTGAAACGATTTACCCGAGGCGCCCCCGAATTCCGTGATAGGTGATTTACCAGCTGCAGCAGACCCCACAGCACACTAGCCACGGTGCGTGGTCCACATGATTGTGCTTTTTGTAAGGCTGTATTTAGTAAAACAGAGGCTCAGGCTGCAAAACATCCCCAAGACAAAAGGGTAGTTTTGACTAGTCCTACAAGAGAAACAGGAAAACACAGGACTTTTCATCCCGGTGAAGTCTTTGAACACCCTGCACGTTTAAAATGGAAAAGTTAAAAAAAGGAAATTGTTTCCTGAGCCTTCAGGGCAAAGAGTAAAAAGTGAACCGTTTAGAGACCGAAACCCTGAGATTAGTCAGGTCACCGAATGTTCTCTGCACAGCAGAATAGCAAACAGCTAGTGTTTGTTCATTTCCATAGATTAATAACCCTCTCTCCAGGACCTAAATAAGAAATGAGCTGCATCATTCTGTTTGAAGAAGTCTCCTATACTACTGGTGAGACTTGTGCTTCAAAGTTGCCCTCATAAAGACTCCTTCATTTTTTTTTAATTTTTTAATGTTTATTTATTTTTGAGAGGGAGAGCGACACAGAGTGCTAGAGGGGGAGGGGCAGAGAGAGAAGGAGACACAGAATCTGAAGCAGGCTCCGAGCTCCGAGCTGTCAGCACAGAGCCGGATGCAGGGCTCGAACTCACGAACCGTGAGATCATGACCTGAGCCAAAGTCCAACACTTTACGGACTGAGCCTCCCAAGGCACTCCAAAGACTCCTTCATTTTAACATTGCTTCTTCCTCCCCATTGGCCTATTCTGATCTCCAGGATGACAAAAATGGATCTGAAGCTTGAAGGGAGGGACAAAAACGAAATGAGTCTCCCTCCCTAATAAAATCAATTGATTTTATTGATTTTTAAATTTTTTTAAATTTTTACTTATTTATTTTTTTAACATTTATTTATTTTTTGAGAGGGAGAGACAGAGCACAAGCAAGGCAGTGGGGGGGGGGGGGGGGCTCAGAGAGACTGGAGACACAGAATCCGAAGCAGGCTCCAGGCTCTGAGCTGTCAGCACAGAGCGCAAGGCTGGGCTCGAACTCACAAACCACGAGTTTATGACCTGAGCCCAAGTCGGACGTTTAACCAACTGAGCCAGCCAGGCACCCTATTGATTTTTTTACATAGTAACTGTTCATTTGGAGGACACCGAAATGGGGGAAAAAATACAACCTGTTCCTTCTGAGGAGCAGCGAGAGATACAAAGGGTTACAGACGCTTCATTAGAACAGCAAAGCGAAAATAAAACAGCAAGATTGGGCCTTCAATGTTGTCTCCATACTTCATTCAAACTCAAAAGAAAGCCAGGTTTTATGGAAGAAGATTTTTGAATCAATAACCAGAGCATCTTTTCTCCTACCAATAAGACAATAAACTTGTCTTAAGGGCCTATGACCTCTTATAAAAGGAAAAACAAACAAACAAAACTGCTAACCTTATGAAAAGTGGCAGGTCAGAGGTCAGAGCACCAGATGCAGCAAAAGGAAACATTGTTTTCCCAGCTCCTTCTATAAAGGCTGTCGCTCCCCTTCTCCCCACCCCCCCCCCAACCAAAAACTGCAGCTTGGGGTCACAGTGGGCTACAGGGACCAGGAAAGACCCAGAGGTGAACTCAACAGGAGCTGTGAAAAGAAAAAAGCAATCGAAACAAAATTCATCCAGAGTCTCTCCTACACCCCCTTGGAACTTTCCAGAGCAAAGCAAGGTAAAAAGGGCTCTGGGGCACGTCCATGTAGGGGCGCCCCATCACATGAGGCAGCCACGCTTCAGTTTCTATACCTTGTCCACATCTGTCAGGACCTCTGTCAGAAGTATACAGTCCTGCACATCAATGGCCCCAAATGACCTTCTACCCAGGAAAGGTGGCCTCACCCACGACCAGCAGGCAACTTCTGGATGCGCTCGTATGCAAGAGGGAGGAGGCGATGGCCATCTGGCCAGCCAACTCAAAGGGGCACAGATACCATGCACAGACTGCTGCCCAACCCCATCGCGGGTGGGTTACACAGAGGGTACGGGGTTCCCCAATCCGTGTGGTGGTCTACCTCAATTTGACCAACCTTGTTTAGGATTCCAGAACCACTCTCTTCCAGGTAAAATCATCTCCTCCCCAGGAGCTTCCACCTGAGTTGGGAGACTGGGGTCACAAGAGGACTTAAGGCCAGAGAACAGGTGTTAGGGAGGCGAATCTCAAATTCATTCATTCATTCAACACCCGCTAGCTGTGTTTCTAAGAATCCTTACATCATCGAAATTCAATAGGAATTTTTTCAATACAAAGAAAGACAGTTTTTTTTTTTTTAATTTTTTTTTTCAACGTTTATTTATTTTTGGGACAGCGAGACACAGAGCATGAACGGGGGAGGGGCAGAGAGAGAGAGAGACACAGAATCGGAAACAGGCTCCAGGCTCTGAGCCATCAGCCCAGAGCCCGACGCGGGGCTCGAACTCACGGACCGCGAGATCGTGACCTGGCTGAAGTCGGACGCTTAACCGACTGCGCCACCCAGGCGCCCCAGAAAGACCGTTTTAAACGTTAAAAAAAAAAAGCAATTTTTGCCTACGTTGATTTTCAATAATAATAGCGTTTCGTGTGGTGATCTGTGTAGTACGATGAAATTTAGATACACTGAACCAATCCAGCCTTCTATTCCACATAGTTTTTGTTCTGGAAAAGTCATCATCCGGCCTTTCTTGATTCTTTCTTTCTCCTTAGCACACACAGCCTTCTTACACGTTTTTGTCACCTTTATCACCCCTTGTTGCGATGGACAGAGCCACTCCAGCAAACTCTGTCCACAACTTTGTCCTCTAGACTCCATGCTGGTTCCACGGATAAGTCATGGTATATCTTAATAGATGGAATCACATCCAGTTTGGATCCGAGAAACCCACATTATAGGGGAAATGCTTATATATTCATTGCAGGCCTGCGAGATCCCAAATGCCAAGAATTGGCGGCGGGGGGGGGGGGGGGGTCCTTGCTGTCACCGAGCTGGGAAAGAGGAGGACAAAGTGTTATGAAAGGGCTGGGAGAACAGGGTGCTGGGAGCCCAGATTGTCAGCACATAACCTAGTCCCAGGGCTCCCTGGGGAAAAGACTCGGTTGAGACTTAGGAATTAGGGGAACTTAGCCAGAAAGACAGGAGTGAGCAGGCAGATGTCAAGGAAGGGGGCAGCATGACTAAACGCTGGACACAGGAGAGAAAGGTGCTTCTAGGCAAGCAATGCTGTGGGACTAAAAAGAAGAGAATGGGGGCAGCAGAGGCGGGGGCTAGAGACGAGCGAGGTCCCCCAGCTTACAGCGCCAGGCTACAGGCTCTGGACTCATCCCGAGCACCACGAACAACCAGGGAGGAGAGAAGGAAAACAGATGCAAACAGACCTCTAGTTGGGAGAAACGTGCATCTTGGCCCCAGAGAGTTAAACGGGTTGGACCAGCACAAGAGGACGTCTAGAGAGGCCACATAGGGCATATATCACATCCCCGCTGAGCCACTAGCCCAAGTTCAGACCTTGAGACCAGACTTCCCAAAGCTCGATACCCAGAAAACCATTTGCAGCCACCTGCCCCAAGAGCTCTCTCCGGGGAAGAGTGGAAACAGGAAGGAAGCAGGGTAGCAGGGAGCCTCTCTAGTCTCCGGTGGACGAAAATCAGCCCTCCGACCAATGAGCCCCCTCCTCAGCATGGGGGCCTGTCGGCTAAATGAGCAAAAGGTTTGAAGAACCCCAACCCAGGATCTTTGATAATGGCTCCGTTTCACCAGGCCCAAAACTCCCAACTGACAGCTCAGACCCAAGGGAGGGAGCACAGTTCCCAGCAGTGCCGCTGGCCGGCCGGTGCACAACATGAGCTCCCCTTCCAGGTGGCCCTGGGTACGATCACAGAAGAGACGAGAGATGTCATATAAAAACTTGAACTTCCACACAAAGAAAAGTAGTTCGATGGAAGGAAAAGAAAAGCAGACTGCAAAGATGGCCACAGAGGAAGGACCGACATATACAACACATGAAGAGTTCATACACAGATTAGAAAACACCAAGACTGGGGCGCCTGGGTGGCTCAGTCGGTTGGGCGTCCGACTTCGGCTCAGGTCATGATCTCACGGTCCGTGAGTTCGAGCCCCGCATCGGGCTCTGTGCTGACGGCTCAGAGCCTGGAGCCTGTTTCGGATTCTGTGTCTCCCTCTCTCTCTGACCCTCCCCCGTTTATGCTCTGTCTCTCTCTGTCTCAAAAATAAATAAATGTAAAAAAAGAAAGAAAGAAAACACCAAGACTTCCACTGGTTAACTGTGTAAAAGGAAATTAGTAAATTAACATATATGGAAATGAGTAAAGAAACATGCTATCTCTGAGAGGGACTGAAGGCATAAAAAGTTCAAAACCAAGAAGCCTGCTGAAGTATCCAAAAAAGAGCAGGTCCCACAGAAAATGAAATTGGAGCAAGACACATTCCTGTATCGTTAGTAACAATGCATACTGGTTCAGGCCTTCTAGAAAGCAACTCAGAGCCTCTCCCCCCAACGAAGGTAATTTACCTTCTGATGTGACTGCATCCCAAGTAACTATGTATGTGTACAAAGATATGCACAGCTGCTTTATAACAGTAAATAACTAGAAACAAGGTGAATGTCCACACATAATATGGAACTTCAATTAAGATAAAACATTTGACAGAGTAGCACACGATCCTTGCCAGGGATCGCTGCAAAGTGTAGGTTACGAATGAGAATGTTTACGCTACATGAAAACAAAAGCAAAGCTGAGCAAAGTTATGTGTTAAATATAATCCAGAACGAGAAAACAACACATTGAAGTGAGGATGATTTATGAACTGGTGGGATAAAAGGGAACTTTTGCTTTTATTGGTTTTCTTTTATTGGTCCGACGTATATAGGCAATGGATGTTTAAAACGTAGTATTTCTATCAATAATCACGAAGGAGCAAACACCCTCTTCTGTGGAGCAGATCAAACCATGGGGAACATCTGCCCGAATTGGGGTACTCAGACCTTCCCAAGTTTTAAAGCCCTGTGTGGGATTCAAATCCTGACCACGAGGGGGCTCGGAGGGGCTCCTGCTAGCCCGAGTACCTCCAAACACACAGCTCTTCCCTTTGCTTTCATTTCCCCCACCCCCACCCCCCAGTTATTAAATTCTATGCCTTCCTCTTCTTTCTTTTCATTATGCATTGAGATGCTACCATATGCAATATATGTGGGAAAATGCTCATTGGATCCTTCCAACAATCCTGTAAGATAGATGGCATCGTCTTACATGCCCATTTTACAGATGAGGGCACTGAGGATCACAGATTTAAGCAATGTGGCCTGGCCCCCACACCTAAGGAGCCAGAGCCCGAACTCAAATCTCAACCTCCCTTTTTCCAAAGCCCTCGCTTGCAACCACCCTAAGAACTCTTTCTTCCCTGCCTCTCTGCCTGCGTAACAAACAAAACTACCCAAGGCTCTGCTGTGTCCCCTCTTCTCTTTGTTCTAGCTGCCTAAAGAAACTGGTTAAACTGTAACGAATCCAGAGGTATCCTATGAACTGCTTATAAATTAACCAGTAAGATAAGGTAATGCGGCCCACACTGATTGGGAAAGCTGATGCAGAACAGAAAAGGAATTACCTTCAGACACAAGCCTGCACGTGCAGGTAAAAACCAAATGACATCCAAAGGAGTTTACTCGCAAATCAAGAGCAGACTATGACCCTTGACATTCCTGCAGAGAGAGCAGAGTTTTCTGCGCTCTGCCTGCAGAAACCAATTCCACAATCAGCTGAAAGTTTCTTTCTGCTCACAACGCAGCCCCCACTCCAGAAGCCGGGAAGCAAGAACAGTAAAAAGGAACAGAGGAAGTATCAAGGTATGAAACTAACATAGATAGGGTGACAAATGGTTGTAGGCACCACGTATGACTCATTCTATAAATAATGACGCGATAATCGCTAAAGATGTAAATTCTAATTAAATCCGAAACCTAACAAAGTCAAACAACAGCAAATGATGTTTGACAGAGCAAAGGTCTTAGGGGAGCCAAGAGGAAGAATTATAATAAAATCTATGCGGGGAACTGCCCAGCGTTAGAGAAGGGACCTGAGCCATCAGGTTGTTCACTGCCCTGTTTACTGCAGATGGGGAAACTGAGGCCCAGCAAGGTAGATTGAGCATCCCAAGTCACCTTGGGGCAGGTCAGGAAACAGCAGCAACTCGGTCCCCTAACTAGCGGGGGACCTTCTGCCTTTCCCCGTACCACATGCACCCTGCCTTAGACTGGAAAGCCATTCCATTTCGAATCACATTTTTGAAAAAGCAGTAAGCATTCTGTAAATATTAAGTTCCTTTTTAATAATTTTCAAACGCACAGGGGCACATTTTGAAAAGGGGCCTGATTTTGATTTATTTTGGAAAACTGCACACCGCTCGGCGTCTAACCTCGTATTGAGTGAAATATTAACAGGCCATATAATGGTTTCAGTGTTCCTTCAGCAAAGCTAAACAGAATTCAAAAAAACATATCCCCCAGGCCTACAGTGGAGTTTCTGGAGCACACATTAAACTCCACGCTCTGCTCTACAAGCCCATCACTGTTAAGTAACTCATCAGAAAATAAAGAGGGAATTACCAAAGGGGAATTGCCAAGCAATTAGTTCTCTGAAGCAGATGACATACTAGTGCTGGAGGGAGGAGCTTCTCGGTTAGTCATATGTCAGCGTCAGAGCCTCCTAATCTGTAAATAAAAATGCATCACGTATGATTACAGCTGGGATGTGGGCTGGGGCTGCCAGGCGAGTGCACAGATAGTAAATCCCAAGTCCTCTGCGTTCCGTGCATCTATAAAGCGAGAGACGTTGCCTCTCAAGGCATTTTTTTTTTAAGTCCTGTAATTTTCATCCAACGTAAGAAAGACAGACCGGTCTCCCCTAAGCGGGCTAAGACAAAAGTGATCTTTATCCTTTCTCCATCCTTCTGACGTGGGTCGGTTAAGATTCATCCACCTGTCCAGATGAGGAGAAAAAAATGAGAGATTGGGAGGGGCGCGGACAGGAGGGGACAGGAGACCCGGGGCTTCCTGACGGCCACCCGGACGAAAGCATGACCTCCTTTCACCGCCTGTTTTGCTCTTAGAGCTTACATCCAGCGCCAGCCCACCACCTAGCAAACTGCAGAGATGAATACTTTGTATCTGCCAAATCTTGCAAGCTGAGCCATGACCCAGGGAAGCTTTTGGAAGAGTCAAAAGTTCATCGTCTCACTGGGACTCTTGACGCTGAACCGCATTTGAAGCCCAGCTCAAGCCAATCCCCTGCGACACAGATAAGCCTGGTGCCACTGCCATCGCTCTTTTCAATTAATAATTATTCAAAGTGCGTAGGAACTTCAGGGAGGTAGGAGGACGAGTGGAAAAAAAAAACACAGTAACACCTCCAGGATGGCCTGGGGGCAACACTGAGCTGACAGGCCAGCATCCAAACATCCAAATGGAAGGCTCAGCACGCAGGAACCCTTCCCTGACCTGGACCTCGCGGAAGATGCTACAGCCCTATCGTGATTTTTTAAATATTAAAGAGACGCCCTCCCTTCTAGACTCAACTGTAAACTCCTTACACACAGGGCTCAGGGCTTAAGAGTCAATGCATGGCTACAGTTAAGAGCACAAGGTGGGGGGCGCCTGGGTGGCTCAGTCGGTTAAGCATCCGACTCTTGATCTCAGCTCAGGTCATGATCTCACAGTTCGTGGGATCGAGCCCTGCATTGGGCTCTGTGCTAACAGCAAGAAGTCTGCTTGGGATAGTCTCTCCCTCCCCCGCCCTCTCTCCCTCTGTCTCTGTCGCACTCCCTGGCTTGCGCTGTCTCAAAATAAATCAATAAACTTAAAAACAAACAAAAAAAGAAGAGTACAGGGTGGAATCCAAGCATGACTTCACCACTTAACAGCTAATCAACCCTGGGCAGGTTACTTCTCCTCTCGGTGCCTTGATTTCCTCATTCACATAATGGATAATAACAGTACCTACCTCCAAGGACTGCAGTAAGGATGAGATGAGTGAATACACACACAGTAAGTGGGAACGGCTCACCATCTCTATATTTCTTTCAGAGCCCTGCTGACATAATGCCTGTCACATATTAGATGCTCATTAAAGATGTGCAGACAGAATGATCTGCCCCTGAAGTGGTTTTCTCCAGCCCTCTCACTCCTGTCCTAACCTTCTTGTCTTTTATGGAAGGTAGGAAACTCACTGCCTCATTGTGAGCTAGTCTGGGGAATAGAGACAACCCATCTAAATAACTCAGGTCAAAGAAAAACATCTTGAATGATCCTCTAGTCTTCTCTAATTATATTAAAACCGACTGCCCACTAACAGAACTGCAACCAGATCATCTCCAGCCATGTCTTCTTAGCATCTTTTCATCCCGGAGTCAAAGCTCACTCGCTCTGTCTTTCTTCATTTTCTATAAAGTATAAATGGGCAGCCAAATTGCTCAGAAAGCTGTGCCTTGCGTGCGTGCGTGCGTGTGTGTGTGTGTGTGTCACATTTAGAAGAGTCCACATAAAGCCTCCCGGAAAGCCTTGAAAGTTACAAAACACACCCATATTAATGTGATTCATCAAACAAAGTACAGGAGATGACTTTCCACAGGTAACAAGTGCTCCAGAGCTGGGTGGGTGGAGCAATGTGGTTTCCGCCTATCACATGAGATGAATAAATAAATCAACGGCGGGAAAGATCAAAAGAAATGCTGGAATTGTTCTTAGTACGTACAGGGCTTCACTGAAAATCTTAATAAAACTGTTTAGAGGAAAATAGAAGGGTCGTTTGTTTAAATGAAAAGAGATGCTGCGTGCACTGAATTTCAAAAGCGGCATTCATTGTCATACACACATTAGATTTAGCTAAAATTAGCTCAGGTTTCTCTCTCTTTGTTTCTTTCCTTTCTTCCTTCCCTCCTTCTTTCCCTCCCTTCCCTTCCTTTCCTTCCCTCCCTCCCCTTCCTTCCTTTCTTCCTTCCTTCCTTTCTTCCTTCCTTCCTTCCTTCCTTAAGGTCTTAAAGGAAGAAAGGTTTGCACATGATTTCATTGAGCTGCAGTTCAGTCCTCGGCAAGGCATCTGAGATTCCAGGGAGAGGACCCCGTTATCCCCCCAGGCGCCCTCCAGCCTGTCACCAGCCTTCCCTTCCCCTCGGGTTTCAAGGCCAAGCACCCGAAGGCCGTGCTGCACCCACGTGCCGCTGCCTCCCGCCTCGTCCCACGTGCACTTCACGCCTGCTGACGGCAGCCCCGAAACACGGTCCTCCTCGCTTCCCGCCTGGCGAACTTCCTGCGGGCGCAAGAACTCCCGATCGCAAAGTCGGCTCTGCGGCTCCTCCAAGCTTCTCTCCAGACCTGACCTCTCCCCGCAATTTTACCCCCGCCCTGTCTACAACGCAGACTCCCCACCCCCCCCCCCCCCCCGCACCTGTGTTTCGGCCAGAATGGCCTCGTCAATGACGTCCCAGGCACTTGCACGGGTCTTCCCCTGCTCCAGCCGCCTCTCCCCACAGAAATGCTGGCCAGCCTTCAAGAGCTGAACTCCGACAAGCCCTCCTCCTGCCGGTCTTTCCTCGCCATCCCACTCGGCGTCACTGTGAACTCCTTCCATATCAGAACGTAACCCCGGTGAGGGCAAGACACCCCATTCTGCTTTGCGTTAGGTCTTGCCGGGCATTTCTCCTCGCCCCTACCTGACCACGAAGAAGGCAGCCTCGTTCTGGGAGCTCTTACTCGTTTTCATTCCCACAGCACCGGGTAGTAGTTTAAAAAAAGATGCAGTGAATGAATGAATGAATCATTTCTTTACACAGAGAGCGCCTGGGAACCAGCGAGGTCATAACCAGCCGTATCACATGCACAAAGGAAGCAGAACCAGAAATACTTGCAGCCTAGGTTTTCATTAAAAAACAAAAACAACTTGGGGCACCTGGGTGGCGCAGTCGGTTAAGCGTCCGACTTCAGCCAGGTCACGATCTCGCGGTCCGTGAGTTCGAGCCCCGCGTCAGGCTCTGGGCTGATGGCTCAGAGCCTGGAGCCTGTTTCCGATTCTGTGTCTCCCTCTCTCTCTGCCCCTTCCCCGTTCATGCTCTGTCTCTCTCTGTCCCAAAAATAAATAAACGTTGAAAAAAAAATTAAAAAAAAAAAAACAAAAAAAAACAAAAACAACTTAATGAATATAACAGAATACCGCACGAATGGTACTGTGCCCCTTCCTGGGTTCAGCCATCAATTGTGAGGATTATAAAGGGGCCGTTTTTTATGCAAAATGTTTAGATAATGCTTCTAAGCTTCCTTTCAATGCAATCACAGAAAATGTCAGCCGCTTAAAACTCAAGGTGACTCTGCACTATGTTGGTAATACAATACGTATTCATAAGACACTTGGACTTGCTTAATATACTATAAAAACCTCGGTGTCTTCTCAGCTGCACATACTGACCAAGAGCTAGGACTTTCTGATGCCCTTTTTTTTTTTTTCCACAATAAAATTCTCTTGTAAACATCGCACGTTAAAAAAAAAATGTGCGTGTGTTTTAACCACGTATGCAATCAAACTACTTCTCCCCAAAACTTGAAGGTGAGGATTCTCTGCCTAGCATATCAAACAATAATACCCCAAAGAGATAAAGCAGTGGTGAGGCATCTCACCCCTTTCCATGCAGCTGACACTTGCAGACCTTAAGAGGCTTAGCTTTGCATGTAACTCTGGGGGGGCGGGGTATTCTATTATTCTGTTTCCTTTGAAACAACCCCTCCCTGGACCGCAGCCAATAAAATGTAAAGGACCCCGTTGGTATTTCTCAAGGATACAGTGTTTGGGATAACTGCCTCCCTCCTCTGCCCCATCCCCCAAGAGGACCTTACTGACGACCCTTTCTGCGACTCAGGTTTTCGTTCATTTTTACTCAGACCACAAATCACTTCATCTGTGCATGCAACTTCTCAGTTCACCCTGCGACAATATAAAAACAATACGTGTGCATTCTATCGCAGCAACAGGGTGGGGCTGACACAAAATTCAGAAAAATAAATAAAAGGCTCGTTTGCTTTGCAAAGCTGCAAATGTCTACAGCATTGGTCCAAAGATCAAGGTACAAGTGTATTTACTTGTTCCTAGTCATGTACGGTCCAGTAGCAACCATCAGAAAACAAGAACATTACAATCATCCTGTCGAGAGAAAAGTTACAGGATCACAAAGATAAAACTTACGTGCAGAGCTCGCTTCGGCAGCACGTATGCAAAGATAACTTAGGTTCACAGATCACAAACCATAAGCTAGGCACTATCCTACCCAGCAAATGCGTATTTCATTCCATTCTTACAGCAGCCCTAGAAAACAGTTCTAATCTTATCTCCACCTTATACACGAAGACACTGAGGCACAGAAAGGTTCTAGGGCTTTCCAGGACACAATGGCAGTTCCACAGGCAGGCAGGCTGCTTCTGGAGCCGGTGCTCTTATCCCAGATGCCACGGAATTTATCCGCAGCTTAAAAACTGGATCTTAGGTGTAGAGTGGGGAGCTCTTTATTTAAAGAAAGCTGGTGAATCATTTTCTTTTCTAATTATTTTTAACGTTTATTTATTTTTGAGACAGACAGAGAGAGAGAGAGAGAGAGAGTGCGTGAGCAGGGAAGGGGCAGAGAGAGAGGGAGATACAGAATCCGAAGCAGGCTCCGGGCTCCGAGCTGTCAGCACAGAGCCCGACACGGGGCTCGACCTCACAAACCGTGAGATCATGACCTGAGCCCAAGTCGGGCACTTAACCGACAAAGCCACCCAGGTGCTCCTGGTGAATCATTTTTAAAATGAACATTTTGGTAAAGCAAATATCCGCCTCCTAACAAATCAGTTGCACATCCAGATTTGGATACGTGAAGTATATAGGAACAACAGACCCGCGTCCTGCCTGGTAAGCAAATGGCACGTGACCGGGAAGAGCTGCCCAGAGACCACCTCGTCCAGAAGTTCTCAAACATGCAGAGCATCACTATGATTCCGAGAGACCATTAAGGTTCATTTGGATTCAGGAGGTGGAGCCCCAATCCTTCCCCCCCACCCTCTTTTTAAACCCTCCAGGTGATTCCGTTGCCCAGCCAGGCTTGGGAACCTCTGAAAGAGTCCAGCAGGACTGTTCCCAAAGTAAACAGAAAGAGGAGATCTATGTCATAATCTCCTTTGGTTGCACCCACCGGTGCTCTCAAAGCCCTCTTGCCCCAACTTCTGTCTAACTTCCACGTCTCCCGATTTTGTTTAGGCAGGATCCTCTTGTCCTCTCTTCAATACAGAACCATGAGTCATCAACGCTGTTTACACCCTGTGTCGGCATGACTCTCCAGGCCAGAAAAATTTACTGTACGTGAGGCAATCAGGAAGTTGTAAAATCCAAACAGACACAAAGAAATTCAAGATTCGACAAATCCTGGCTGCCGCTGAACAAATGGGCCTCTGTCTCCCCACACCTGAATCGCCGTACCACGAAAACCGTGACTTAAGGTAACAGTTGGGTAGAAAAACAGTCTCATCGCATTATGTAAACGGGACGACAAAGACGATGGGGACTCAAGCCTACCACACAACGGTCAACCAGCTCCAACTCAAATGTGGACTTCTTCAGGAACCACATAAATGAAACCAACAGGAGAGATATTGAAGCCAAGTTTTTAAACACTCTCGTGGCAATTTCTCAACCTCCCTTTGGATCTAGTGTGCAAAGGCAATTACGGCAAACAGTCTACAGCGTGAAAAAGTGTGGGTACTAGGTGACTTTCCGGGTCAGACCTTATCCTCAGATGGTACCTAGAGGAGCGTAGCAAAAACTCTCACCTGACACGGGATGCACTTCCCTTGAGTGGCCGTGGAGCAGGAGACGGTCTTACAAGGATGACACACAGATCCCCAGCTTGCACCGACCGGCCTGGCGACTTTCTGCACGATGCTCCTGCGGTGGTCGAGGGGGTGCGGGAGAAGAAATCCACAATGAAAAGCAGAACAGACGGCTTCAAAAAAAAAAAACAGTTCCACCTTAAACTGTCTGTACACCGAAACCCAGACCCTCAAGGACATCAAATGTTTGCATTTTCGTGTTATGGAAACTACGGTTACCAGCCAGTCCAAAAGGCAGGTCTGGTTTTATCCAACAGGGCTCGGAGGGAGGCCAACCCACAAAAAGGTCATCCCTTCAATCAAATTAAGAGCTTGGTCGCCCCATTTGAGCCACGAACTGGCACTCTTTTCTCTAATGATCCTAACCAATCATCTGATAAACACATGCTGGTCATCACAGCGATAACTGGTGAAATGGGCATGAACTGAATAGTAATCGAGCCAAAGTCTAATTTTAATATGGCATATATTACTATCAACATGCAACTAGAAGGGCAGTCATGGGACAGCACAGTCATCAGCATACTGGTCTAATGGGATAGAAAAATGTATCAAGTGCAGAAAACACTGTAAAAGTATGCACGCGTTCCGTGAGACTTTCCGCTGAACTTGAAATTATTTACTTATTGACTATAGGTCTATTTCATTTTCACGTTGCCACAATGCCTGGCGCATGGTTAAGTAAAAATTAATCCACCGTATAATGAATGAGTGAATGTGTGAATGGATGAATGAAAGAATGAATGAATCTTCCATATACCTTTCCATCAGGGAGCCTGGTGCTTGTAGTTTTTGTGAGGTAAAGACCTAAGCATAGAAATGGAAGAAATTGAGGACTTGATCTGCTCACAGAGTTTTCAGCCCTATGAAAATACTGTTTTCAAATACTGATCATCCCCAGTGGTCCACATTAAGTAGAAAGAATCAGTAGCACAGTTGTAAACTAACCCCCAAACTGGTCATTGCTGGGCAGACTTTCCCTCTCTGATTAGCTGTTGGGCTAATTTTAAATTTAGTTTGGGTTTCCTAAGCCCACGCCAGGTAACAGAAGTAGGGAGAAAGCCCAGGACTATATTGGATGTCAGAAAGAAACTATTCTGGAGTTATGAATACAATCTCCAACGTGAATAATCCGTAAACAGGTAAATGAGCCAATTATCCTTGGATGGCAACACATCTCGGTAGCCATGACTATTCTCATCCACACACACTCACTATTTTTAAGAGGACGGCCCAGCTGGAAAGGAAACTAATCTCGATGGCTTTCCAACACGTTTCAAAGTAACGAACAGTAGCCAGAGCATTCTTCCTTCTAACGAGGCCGTTCACCAAGTATTTATTTAAGCGTCTATTGCATGCCCGGGACTGATAATGCAAAAGAAGTTTTCCAGCCATTGGTTTCTCCACACGTAATCCGTGAGTGCAGAGAAAGTAGGTAAGCTGTTCTAGATTCCAGTATCTTTGAAATCCTTACAAGACTCCACTAAGTCTGTCCCTCCACCAAGAAGCCTGCTGCGTGACACATATAAATGGTGGCCAAGTTAAAGAGAAGCTCACCAAATTCGATTTCCTCTTACACAGGGCCTGCTTTCTTGTTTCTTTCTAGTAACCTCTCAAATGAAGCATCAACCTACTGGATAATCATTTCTGAGCAAGACGCAGGCACCGTGGATTTGCAGAGAGCCCTCGCTTGATGAGCTAACAGGGAGTGTTTGCTGGTGTATCTGCGTGTGTGTGCACAGTCCTATTTACCTATCACCCGGCAGATAAGGTTTTATAGAGTCCAAATTACAGTCTCCTCCTATTCTGCTGAAGTGCACAGAACAGTCAAACATGATGCAAAGGCTGTAAAATATTAATTTACCCTCACACTGGTATGCCTACTTTTTCCCCAAGTATTTGTGGTGCTGCACCAGTTAGAGTAATTAACAGAGTTGACATAACTTGCTGTTCCCTCAGAGGGAAGAAACACAAGAACAACAGCGAGGCAGAGTGGATTCACTGCAAAAACATACAAACAAGATACAAAAAATAATAAATAAAGAAATAACCTATAGCATGTTTTCTACAACACACACACTAAAAATAGAACCCTTCGTATTTCAAAAGCACAGCGGAACCACCTCACACAGTTCCGTGAATAGCGGAAGACTGCTAAGAAAGATGGCCTGAATAAAACTGATGTGATAGTAAAGAAGAAATAATATATAAATAAATAAGAGTTCCTCTTAGCCTGAATCAAAAGAGCATGATCAGGGGAACCTCTGCCCCCTTAAGTCTCAAATTCTGATTACACTACAATGAATTTTCTGACAAGTCATTTTCAGGTAGCATATATCATTTTTGCTTGCATTATGGCAATTACCACTGCATTTTCATTACTCCGCAAATGATATGCATTAAAAGTTATAGAAAAATCAATGAGACGTTTCTGCTAACATCGAACGTATCAAAGAAAATACAATGCTTGTCGCTCTTTTGTCTGCGATAGTTCTAAACATGTTTTAGTACATTTGGGATGCTAATCTGCACTACAAACATTGATAATACACTAGCCTGACAAGTTCATGTCTGTCAGGATTACAAAACATATTACTACACTGATAAAGACAACAATACATCATTTATGAAACAGGGATAAGATTTTACGAACTGCCTCCACAAATAAAGATTATTTACCTAAAATCTTTTTCTTATACATATTTCTTCAAAACCCTGATCCAATTACAACTCTTTCAGCCAACATTTAAAAATATTCTCCAGGGGCACCAGGGTGGCTCAGCTGGTAACGGGTCGGACTACGGGTTTCAGCTCATGTCATTATCCCACGCTTCCTGGGTTCAACCCCCGCATCGGTCTCCGCACTGTTAGTGCACAGCCTGCTTGGAATTCTCTCCCTCTCCTTCTCTCACTGCCCCTCCTCTGCTTGTGCTCTCTCCCTCTGTCTCTCTTTCTCTCCCTCTCTCTCAAAATAAATGAATAAACTTAAAAAAAATTTAATTCTCTAAATCAGCAATCAGCATGCTCGCTATTATATCATCCCTTAAAGAAATTTTGAATGAGCATTTTATTGAACTGAATTAGATGAAACTAAAATGTGAACAGCAGAATTGCGGACTGCAAAATTCATTCTTAAAAATGAGCAGTCCTGTGGGTAATGCCCTAGGACAGAAATTATGATCTCTGCTGAGATTTCTACAATTCATTTATTTTCAATGCTTGTAACAAAATAAGGAGGGCCTGCTTCTGGTAACCTTGAAAGTATGACCGGAATTAAATCCATTCTTTGAAGCAGTTAAGCTTGTACATATCTGAATCTCTCACAGAAGCCAATCATTCAAATTACTGAATAACTCTGAAAAGAAAAAGCAATGGAAATCAAATGAGTTAGGGCCACCCCAAAAATGATACCCTGTCTCTCGCCCTATGCCCCATCACATACGCAAGATTTTTAAGTTGTTCAGAGTCTAAACCATGTTGTTACTTACACACAACTGTAGTTGAAAGAATTAACATTCACCCCTACACTCATTTTCAGGGTTTTCATAAAATATGTTTATTGACTAACTTCTCACAGGAAACAAAATGAGCCGCTGTTGCAGTGTGTTAGTAATCAGCCAACTGTCATTCAAGGTAACTGCAAAAGTGAAATCCACTTGACATTTCAGAATGGAAATAAATAAATAAATAAAGGCATATTACCCAAAAGGAATGTGAGTCCTTATACTCTACAATGACAGTAAATACTGGACTCACTGAAATGTGTTTACTAATGTTTCGCTACTCTCATAAGGCTGGCCTTGCCCAAGACTCACAGCCATTGAAATGTAAGGCCATCTACAGGCACTTGATATATAATCTGGTGGTTAAAGAGTTTGTCTTGAATCTTTCTTCAAGACTGAAAGACAATTCAGAGGCCCGGGAGCCTAGCTATAATATTTCCGACAAAGTATCGCTTCTGTTACCCAAACCCTCTTAAAACGAAATCCGGACAGGAAAATATTGACTCTCACAGTTCCCAATCAAGCAACATTTTTCATACTTATTTTAGCATTCAAAAATGCATTCACATTTTACTGCAAGTGAAGAGATCTTCTGTATGCTGCAAATACAACCTAGGACCTCCAAAGCATGTAAAACTCAAACTTCTGGACCTTATTTCATATCCTTGCTTCCCATCTATTTACAGCCTAGAAAAAAATAGCTCCTTTTAACTTAACCACAGCAACACTTGATCTGAACAGGCCACAATCAAGTTACCCAGGGCATAAACCCACTAAACGGGGGGGGGGGGAGCCGTAAACCTCCCCCCCCCGCCCCCCGCCGGGGGAATGAATCCTACCCCAGGGGAAAGTAAGGGTTTACCAATTTAGCTATGGGGCTGTAAAACTCTAAACCCACCACTGGCAGGATCACAACCAAATCAAGACACTATTATTCTCAACTACTTTTTCTTCCGAATAGCAGGGTTATTAAAATATTCCCGCTTAGGTGGATTTCCTGAGGAACAGAAAGCTTCAGCAACCAAAGCTACTTTTCTTTCCTTTTTCTCTGTTATTCTTCTCTGCCTAGCGGACTTAATGAGGTAGTGTCCTAATGCAAAGAGTAAACTACTGCTCTCTGAATTATTAAACGCTCATTAAATTATATCTCAAAATACAGTACAAGCTGTTTATTGTGCAAAAGCACCACCCGTGGTCAGTCTACTAGCTACAGACCTGTATCATCTCTCACCGGAGAGAAAAACCTTTGAACTTACTATCACACGTGTAAAAGATCCTGGATGGCTAAGAGGTCCAAATTAAAAATGTATACATTCAAAAAAAAAAATGCATACATTCAGAATGGCTCCTGCAGTCAGTACCATTTCTTGTTATTATAATGGCTCTTCTAACAGTAAACTTCTGAAATGTGACAATGTGGATATGCTTCCTAAATCAATCACTTGTGCAGAGTTAAATCCTTCAGAAAACCAGTCCTGTAGGTGCTTTCACACCTGAAGGGGTTAAGGGCCCACAAGGCCAAAGGCACCAGACTGCAAAAGAAATGTCGCTTTAGAAACTCTGGAAGGTTTCTCACAAGTACCAAATACTTGTTGATCTGTTCACAATAAACATCAGCAGGAGTGCCAGGTTCCTTTCACTGTCTGGGGAGATGCATTTCCATCCTGCACCAGGCAAGAACAGCTTGTTGGTCTCCTTTATAAAAGTTGAGTAGCTTAGAAGCCTCATTCAGTGTCGCCCGTCCAAAGGACTGAAAGCAGCAGCAACTGAAATAGTGAAGCCTCTCCTCTGACTTGAGCAGCACAAATACTGGGCATAAAACACTTGGAGTATAGTCCAGGCACAAGACAAACCCACCTGAATGGACGAGGAACACTGTCTGTTGCCATGGCAGCCCGATCTAATTACAGGAGTGATCAGGGCCGGAGTTAAGTGCAGGGAAAACCTATACCGCTGACACGTATCTACATGATGAGAAAGACAGGCGGGCGGGAGGTTCAGGGGAGCCCTTCAACCTCTGCCGGTCCTAGAAGGTGGCTTTCAAGCCCATTTGTCTGCGGAGCTGCTAAAATATTGACTGATGCATGCACAGTTGGAGGGCAATCAGAGGAGATTAAATGCCACAGCATTAGCTCTTGTGGTGCAATCCCCTTCCAAGAGTTCATGTGCAGGATTTTCTCAACCTTCTCTTGGGTGGTTTCCTCAAACATAGGCTTCATGCCACACTCAAAAAAAAAAAAAAAAAAAAAAAAAAAAGCCCAAGTATCAAACTACAAATACACCACAGGGTGGGCTTAACAGGGGCTTCTAGGAACTGCAGGGCTCCTTCCAAACAGAAAAGGCTTAACCAACACCGTCGAAAAAGTAAGGAGCTGTGCCTAAAAATAACCATCAAGTAACTACCCACTGCTCTGTACGATATGTAACGACAATGTTTAAATATTAAGAACAGCCTGCATTACAAAACACAAATGTCATTGAGATGTGACTACTAGATTGCCAAAGGAGGAACTTATTTGCATATACACATTCCCGTGCACGTAGGAAAGGATGTGCAGGGCGTATGCCACTCTAAGCCAGTAGTTTTTATTCTGTGGGCGCAATAGGGTCTTCCAATTTTTGCTAATTGTATCTTGTGGCTCGCACAGGGAAGCTCAGAATCTCTTCGGGGACGGCACCAGTTTGGAGGAGTCCCTACTGCACAGCATACGGTAAACAAAATAAAAATAGCTTGCCGTTCTCGTTAGCCACATCGCGCATTATATAACCAGCTTCCGACTGGCTTTTTTTTTTTTTTCTTTGCCCTTACTACTCTTCAGCAATTTCTCAATCTCCCGAAGTATTTATATTACCCTCTTATCTGCAGGATTATATACTAAGAAAGCAAAACAAAACAGAACGGCCACGGGGTTGAACCGGACCCCACGGTCCTTGGACACTGAATTTTTTTTTTTTTTTTTTGGTTTTGTTTTGCTTTCTGGCAAGATCTCCACCACCACCCTACTTCCACCCCCCACTAAGGTCCTCGCTCAGTCTCCCTAGAAAAACCTGAATTGTTCCATCGCTCCCAGTCAGCCCCCTACGTGGTCGGAAATAAAATGAAAGCACAAGCCCCGGAGTTTAGGAAGGAGGCCTGAGGGCTGGGGGTGGGGTGGGGTGGGGTGGGGATAGGGCTGGGGAGGGGTCGGGGCGCCGCAGAGTCAGCCAAGTGGCCACCAAGGGCTCCCCACCCCGACGGGCCTCGCCGCCCCCCTTCCGCGCGCGCGCACGCACACACACACACACACACACACACACACACACACACAGACACACTCACTCACACACGCACGCACTCACTCACTCACACTCACGCCGCGCTCCGCCGCCGCCTCACCTCTCGCTCCGCCCGGCCGGCCCCTTCCCTGCCCCCTGCGGGACCGGCCTGCTCGCAGCGCTGGAACCACGTAGGAGGCGGCGGCGGCGGCGGCCGCGGGAGTGGCGGAGTCTCCGGCCCGGCCCAGAGTGAGCGAGCAGCGGGGCTCCAGGGCGCATCCCAATCCCCGCAGCGCCTCCTCCGCCGCCGCCGCCTCCTCCTTCCCCTCCTCCTGGCTTCATTCACCCTCCCAGCAGCCGCGCAGCCGCTCACTCCCGGCGCCGGCGGGGCAGCGCCCGCCGCCGCTCCTCCGCTCCTGCCGCGCGGGCGCTGGCGGGGGCGCCGGCTCCGGGCTGGGGCGCTCGCGGGCTCGCGGCTCCGGGCGGCGGCCGCCGCACATGATCAGGAAGCGGCCGCACCAACAGGGCGGCGGTGGCGGCGGCGGCGGCGGCAGCAGGGCCGCCGCCGCCACTCCAGCCGCGCGCCCGGCACCCGCGCGTCGGCTTCCCCCCGCGCCCACCCCTCCGCGCCCCCCGCGCTCCCACCGCCCGGCGCCCGGCCGCGCGCAGAGTCCCGGCCCGTAGCCGCGCACCCGGCGAGGCCAGCCTCCGCCAGGGAGACCCCCCGCCCCGGGCTCCGAGGCCCAGGCGGCCACCCGCGGCGGGGGAGGGGGGAGCCCAACCCTCCTGCAGACCCACTCGCTCCGCCGCCCTCCGAGGGGAGAGGGCTGGGGAGGGTGCGGCGGAAGAGGAGGGCAGCGCGACCCCCGGCCGCCGCCGCCGCCGCCGCCGCCGCCGCCTACCCCTACGCCACCTCGAGGGAGGGGGACACGGTTCTCCGCACTCGCGGCCGGACCAGCAGCCGCCGGAGCGGGGCGCCGCCGCCGCTCTCCCCGCCCGCGCCCGCGCCCGCGCCCGCACCCCCAACCCGGGCGCGCCCCCTCGCCTGGCGGGCGCCCACCGGCCCGGCAGCCCCCTGCCGTCCGTCCCTGCGCCCCGAGCGGGGGTGTCGGCCCGGGAGGCTGGAGCGGGAGAAGGTTGTATGTACACACACACACACACACACACACACACACAACACAACACAACACGACGCGTCGATTTCCCTTCGCTCCTCTTCCAGCTGTTTTCTGTGCCGGCGACTGGGGTTTGGGGTTTGTTTGCTGGTTGTTGCTTTTGCCCCTCTCGGGAGAGCAGCGGTAGGGGTAAAATTTTAATCTAAATAAGGGGCGAAGGGGATGGGGGAGGGGGGAGAAAGAATCAGAGGAGAAAAAAATAGCCACTTACTGTAAAGTGTAAATGGATCTGGGGTTGCGTGGGGAAGGGGGGGCAGAGGGAGAGAAACAGTGTCTTGCGGCTGCTGTAGCTCTGGTGGCTGCTCCGCGGGGCTCGTTTTGGATCCCCCTGCAGTGAAACAGGTCCTGTACGGCTCCGCCACTGTAGTAGAAATGATGTCTGCGGTATACTCTGCTCTCTCCTCCTCCTCCTCCTCCTCCTCCTCCTCCTCCTCCTCGTCCTCCTCCTCCTCGTCCTCCTCCTCCTCCTCCTCCCCCCCCTGCTCCCCTCCCCTCCCTCCTCCCTCCGCCCGTCCGCCCTCCCTCCCTCGCGCTCTCTCGCGCTCGCTCGCTCGCTCGCTCCAGTATGTAAATGTGTAATAGAAGCCAAATATGGAGCAGTTGGCTGCCGCCGCCGCAGCTCAAGGATCCGACTTGGGGGTGGGGGGGGGCACCCTCTGGCGGGCGGCAGGGCGAGCCGCTCGGAGCACCGAGAGCGCACGGCGCGGCGGCCGGCCGGCCGGCGCCCTTAACCCTTGGCTGCGCGCTGCCGGGGCTCCGCGGCCCCCCGGGAGGCGGCGCGTGGCCCGAACCGGCTCGGCAGCTCGGGGGGAGGGGAAGGGGGGCGGGGGGGGGGGCGACTCAGGCCGGAGGGGACGCTTCTTCCAGGTTTGGGAAAGGGGCGGGGAGCTGAAGCGATGAGGTAATTTTAGCGGTGACCGGTCGGTCCTCGCGCGCCTCCCCGGGCCCCTGCACCTAGTTGGAGGGCACCGAGCGACCGCGGGGTGCAACTCGGGGCGCCCTGGAGGACTCTCCGAGGGGTGTCGGGCTTCAGCTCCGAGCCAGCGAAGTACCCCAGGGGGAGGAATGGGGGGGGGGGGCGAGTCTGATCCCGACGTGCCCTTCGTCCCAGGCGCGCCGAGAATCGTCCAAGAGGACTAACTCGGATCGCCGTGCACGTTAGCTCTCCAAGCCGGTTTCGTTCCGGAACCAGGACCACGGGGCTGCGGGGATTGCCTCGGCGTGCAACTCAGGAAAGTTTGAAGGGTCCCCTCCCCCGCATGTGCACCGTCACCTTCCCTGCCAGGGAAAGCGGGTGCCCTCCCTGCCCCCACCCCCCCGCCACCTCCTTTTCGTTTTCTGCAGGTCTGCAAATCTGCCTTGGGTACTGGAGTACCCAGCTCCCGCCTTGGAAGACGACCCGCGCGCTCCACTCGCAGCTAATTCGGGATCATTAATTTAATCGGAAATGAGGTAACCAGTGCAGGAGATACAGAAAGCAAACCGAGCATCAAATGGCAGTTCTGGTGAATCCACGCTGAAGAACTTCCTCTGCGCTCAATTTTCAAGCGCGGTTCTCAACTGCCCACCACCCCGCCCCCTCCGCGTGTACCACCGCTGGGTGCTAGCATCCTGGGGAGGAAATCTTATGTGGAAGGGTGCACCTTGCCAACAGGTGTGGCACCTGGAGGAAGAGAAGGCACATCCATGCGGAAGGGAGCTCGGTGCGGCGTTCTCCCTGCTGCAGATAATTCTGGAAGACCAGTAGGTGTCGGGGCAGCATTTGACCTCTTTCAGGTGCTTAGAACCAAGTGTCTAGAAACACGATCTTCCCACGTAAGTTTCTCTCTGCAAGCCACCACTATTGACTGTAAGCTGTATCTGAGAAACCTTTGGCTGAGTTTGCTTATGACCTAACGGTTAGTCACCAACCGAAGCAGGGTACAGAATCACCCAGAGAAATGTGTCAGCTTTGAAACAACTGTATCGTAGAGCCAACGTGCTCCAGAAATAAAAATAAGCCTGTTAACAACTAGGAAGGTGTGGAGCCCCGGAAATAATTTTTTTCTCGCATTTTGAAATGTCATGCACATATACGTGGCTATTTAAATAAGACTACTGTTCACTCTTACTCGTTTCTACAACTTTTTCTTTTTTTTTTTTTTTTTTTTTTTCCATTTAAAAAGCAATGCTTGTTACAGTTTAAACCCCAGGTTGGTCTAAAGTGGCATTGTTGGTCTCATTACAGCCTCTAGTGGACAGTTAAAATCAGTTTCCTGAAAAGGCTCTTCCTGGTGTTTTGTTGTTGACAAGCATTGTCAAGGTGAAGGCTAACATCTCAGAACGTAAGTGGGGAGTAGCTCCTCCCTCCCCCTGCTTGGCAGAGTGGGCCCCTGAAAGGATCAGAAGCAGTTGGTTCAGCACGGAAGAGACGTATGCTTTGTGCTGCAGGTATATTATTATTACTGGCCTGCGAATAAACAGAGAGCTTCTGCTCCTGGTTTCTGTTTGAGACAGCTTTCATAAAAACTAACTTCATCTAAAATATTTTTGTAACAGAAAATATTGGTTGCCATGTTTTTGGCTTACCCGAGGTGTTTTTATTCTGACTGCCCAATCCACCTCCACTCTATTTTTAGACATCTTCCATTGAGAGTATTTTCAGCCAAAAACAGCTAATATTTTAATTATTACATTGACACAGGCAGTTAATTTAAGTTATTTTAACAACCTTAAACAAATTAAAACACATAACTCAGATTAGAGTTAGTCAATTAATTTAAATGTTCCCTTAAGGAGGCTAAATATGTATATTACCCAAACAGTAAAGACAATTAATAAGAAATGTGTCATTTCCTTTCTTAGCCATTAAGATTAAAGCCATAAACTGCCATGAAAGTCTGTAACCGTTCCTGCCTGCAAGGTCTCGCTTAAATGGTATTCTCGCGATACAGTTTCATTACCTTTAGTGTTGAAATGTTTTCTTTTCGGACGGCCAACAATCACAAATAACTGACTCTTTATAAACAAGATTTTCTGATGGAGATAAAGCCTCAGGGAAAGAGCAGGGCTTTCAAGAAGTTAGTAGCAAGTATATGCTACTATGGTCCTATTCATCTACCTGCTATTGTAGTCATATAAGCTTAAGTCACATTTCAGAATTAAAGGAAATCGTGAGATAAGGCCTGCTGAGCCTTACCCCTACTCTGTGTTCTGCATTGCTCAAACACCGTGGAAAATCATTTTTATCCCCTATATCTACTTCATTGTTTTGATAGTATCTACTTTTGAGGGCTTAAAGTAGGCTATTGGGTAAATACGATATCCTATAATTATGTATTACATTTTGCTTCGAAAAGCCTCATCTTCAGAGCCGTGGCAGCATCCGGGAGCTTTTTGGAAATTCAGTATGAGAGTTCCACCCCAGACCTACTGAATTGCAATCTGCCTTTTAACCAGCAACCCTGGTGATTCCTAAGCACAGTGTAGTATGAAGAACGCTGTCTGTACCACAGGGCTCTGTCTAGGTGAATTGGCCCACGGACGCAGAACATAATTCTTCTATTTATTCCTCTTTTGTTCCCTCCCCTTTTAACTAATTTGCACTTTTTAACGAAACATTATTACATTTAATGCTTTGGCCAAATGGTACCGTATTTCAGAAAAGCCCCAATTGAATGCAAACGTCTGCATGATCATTGCCAAGTGGATACTCTGAGGAGTGTCCTGGGGTCTTGAATATGAAGGTTTTCTTCACGGCAGCAGAGGGAGCACAAGAGTGCTTAATAAAACAAGCACACAAGCCCTCCAAATGGTAAAGGATTTTAAAGCGTAGTATATGTTTTCATCAGAAGTAGCCTCTTCCATAGTTCATAACAAAACAAAACAAAGCCAAGCAAACGCAAACAGCTTACCAGGTTATAACAACAAAATAATTGAACAGGCGGGAAGTTAAATAGAATACAGATACACTTATTTTGAGTTTGAGACTTCGTTTTTAAAAAAGTGGACTTCAAAAGTCATACCTCGAAAAATTCCCCTAGCTGTCCTCCAGTCAAAAATAAAGATAAACATGACCATTTCACAATATATGCAACTCAAACCATCATGTGATACCCCTTAAACTTACACACTGATGTATGTCAATTACTTCTCCGTAAAACTAGGGAAAAAAATAGTGCAATACAGAATAAGGTAACTCTAAGAATAGCTCCTATTTGTTTTAAAAACGTCCGTTAACCCAACACTACTTCAGATAAATCGGTTTCATCCCGGAGGCAAATATGTTGGTAAAAGGATGTGCGCTTTTCACCATGTTTTACTTTCGCAGTAATTTGGGGAGGGGACTATCCTTAATGTTTGCACTGGTGAGTACTTACATTTCAATTACATCTAAACAGCATTTCATATGTCCCACAGCCTTCTGTGTCGCATCTTCAAACACTCCTGGGCGGTGGATAAGACATGAGAAAGCCAAGCCTCAAAAAAGTTGTGGAAACAGCTTGTGCTTTCGTGGCGTTGGTCATTTAATTGCTATAATGATCCACTGAGGTGTTCAGAAATAAGGGAGAACACAGAGACATTAAAGATCTGGCAGCATGTTTTTTGTAGTTTTAAAGATTTTCCCAAGTTACTAGATAGTGAATATTTAATAGGTGAATATTTAAATAAGACACTTATGAACAGAGACTCTGTCTTAATTCTCTAGCTGCTTTTTATGTATTTATCATTCATTTGCCTGGCAGTGATTTATTGCACATCTATAATAATCAGGCCCTATATATGAGAATATAGATGAGTAAGAAATCTCTGTCTGCAAGGAATTCCCACCATGACAAATCTTATCTTTTGAAACTGTCCATTTTTACCACGACGAAACGTCAAGTCTCAGAGTCAACTGGTCCACCACCTCCCCACATCATTATACTCGTCAGACTTACAAACGTGAGAATCAAATACTAAAGTCTTAAAAATTTGGCAAAGGGGGAGGGCAGTTTGCGTAACTCTTCAGCAAAATCTGACTTACAAGCTAATATTAACATTTCAAATTTGTATAAACAAAGATACGATGTGCATTTTATCCGAATGTCTTTCCTGTCAAAAACTCACATGAGTAAATACAAATGGTAAACATTTATTTTTTTCCTTTTCAAAAATTGTTAAAAAGCCTCTCCTCCTACGTTAAAGAAGGATTTGCCAAGTTTCTGCCTGGAGCCATTTGTTATGGCTATGTAATAAATCCTGGAAAGTTTGACTTTTTAATGGAAACACTGACAGACCTTTGACCATGCTATTATGGGGGGGTGTGATCCTACATGTGTCATGTTAAAATCTGAGCAAATCAGAGTATACTTGCAGAACGAACACGCCTTCCTTAGATTGCACTCCGAAACAAAAAGCTGGGGCGACCGGAAAAGTAAAATAAACTAAAAACAAAAGTGAAAACTGCTCACACAATAGACTCTGAGGTCAGCTCACCACACCCAAACTAAAGTCACTGGGCTCTGTGCATAGCAGAGACTCTGAAAGATCCTGAATCATCTTTTTTGACTTTCCACCAAACTGTAGCAGGACTGGTTTGGGGCAATGCAGATGACATCACCAATAGTCAAGAGGGAAATTAAGCCCTCTGTATTACACATCTGCCGGCAGTTTGTAACTTAACAGTACACACATTAGGCAATTTTAAATAAGATTCTGTCTCCAATTAGAAATAAAAACAAATGCCCCAGTACGGGTCCGCCCTCCAAATTGTAACCACTATCCAGCGTGGCTATTCAGGACTTGAATAGTTCAAATCGAGATATGTTGTAAGTATGAAATATACCTTGGGTTTAAAAGCCTTAGTATGTACGCGCACATACACATGCATATACATGCATGCACGCGCATACATACACCTCAATACTTACGTGTTGATTAAATGTTGGAATGAAAATATTCTGTATATATTAGATTAAATAAAATATAGCGTTATAATTAACTTTACATGTTTCTTTTTTTCTTTGTAATGTAGTCACCATAAAATTTGAAATTACGCATGTGGATGGAGTGCATATTGTACTTCCAAATGGACAGCACGAGTAAGAGATAATGGGACTACAGAGGTACAGGAATTAGTTCTAAGAACCCACAATTGGAGACATTAGGATTCTGGCATGACTCTCGGTAGTAGTGTAGTCAATAATTATTTTCTACCTTCCAGAGGTGTCCCCCTTGCACTATATTATATAACACACGGATCTTATCCCTGGTTAAAATGACCCCTGAGAGCAAGCCGTGATCTCACTGGTAGACCGACCTAGTATGGGCCTGCAAGACCAAAATTTGTTAGGCTCACCTGTGACTAGGTCTTTGGTCTTTTCTGGGAAGATCTCAGTTACTTTGCCACCATGGGAGAAGCTTATGCTCTGGTTTAGAAAATACAAGAATTCTAGAGTTATAGCTGGTTTTGCTGTGGAGGCTAGATGGTTTCGCTAAACGGGGTTGATACCTTCTAGTGACAGATGGGTATTGATAATGACAATTATATAATTGTTGCTTAACTTGAAAAAAAAAATCAAGGCCACCAAAAGGAAATCTATTTCATAAAAAAAACAAAAAAAAACACTTTCTAATACATTCAGCACAATAGAGTATGTCAAAAGGAAAGGAGATGATTTTTAGCCACTATTATTTATTTTGCAAGCAAGACCTAGATAAATTTTCACCACTGTAACTCTGACCAAGATTGAATGTAACGCAGTGACCTACGAAAAATCAGAATTTATGGTCTTTAATCATCGAAAGAACACAGCTCTTGTAATATGAAAAGAAAATGAACATTTTAAGACTTGCAGTGAGTGAGTTGAACTTTGTTTGCTATTGGCTGGGAGCACTTGGAAATCTATTAAAAGCATTTCATTAACCACTTGGCATCTTGTTTCCTCAAAAGAAATACATTTTCCAAATTAAAATCAAAGCCCCAAACCGCCACTGTTTGAATTTAAGGTAGTGCCAGTTGATGGGTTGTACATGTTAAGCTTAGTTAGAATGCCTTCAAAATAAGATCATGGGCAACAGGCTAAAAAAAATAAACATCAAATTGTTATGGAAGCTCTCTGGTATTCCAACGTCACGACATCAAAATACACTAGCTATTAAGTTCTCTCGCTCTATTTTTGAGTCAATACGGGCAACGGGAAACGGACCAAATGAGGGTCCGAGTTTAAGAAAATTCTTTTATGAGGGTCTTACCAAGTTCACCCCCTTGCAGAAAGGCAGGGTTAGAGAAGACTGCTTTGGCAAACTTTGCTTTTTGACACAAATAACCAGAGTTCGCGGAGGAAACTGGCCTGCCAGCGCGGGGGATTTCGACCAGGGCTGTCTGCTGTCTGCAGAACCCTTTTCTGCCAGGCCCTCCGCAAGTCTCACTGTTGGCAGATTTCGGGGTGCTCTCAAGACCGGAGCCTGAAGACGCAGATTTGCTTGTTGTCTGTGGCACAGACATAGAAGGAAAACTACTGCCACAGACGCTTCCTGACAGGGCAGAATAATAGCACTCAACCTTCAACTGTAAATTACAAACAATCCCTTTTTAAGTACGAAACGAATGCACAGAATGGAAGGCCCTGTCAGCCAGAGTGCGAGTAAATCAAGTACAAGAAGACAAATTGTTCCCTCATCCCACTACAGCCAGATTTTTATTCTGCTAACTGTACTGTCATCAGAGAGCCTTTCTTCTCTGTCAGAGAGAAAGAGAAATTAATACATTGTAGTTCTAATAAACATGCCAGGCATCTGATGCTTCTCTCCTGAACGCCAAGCAGGTGACCTGATCTGTTTCGCGGCCCTTCCCCCCAGCCCCTGGCTTAAAAGTTGTAGCCTCAATACCAATAGTAAGAACACGTGATCCCATCACTCCCAGAGCTAGCGTTTTCTGCAGTCAATTTCATAATTACGGCGCTCCGCCTCCCGGCTCAGCACTTCCTTCCCCCTCACTGTCCTCTCTCCCCCACCCCCAGCCATGAATCATCATGCATTTAAAGAGACTTAGGTGACCCCGTGTGAACTTTCCTGGCATCCTGTACATTCTTATGCCAAAAAAGGGGAGTCGCTCTATGACAGAATCCCAGCCAGATCCCGATGCAGATGTCAGAAGCAAGGAGCTTGGGTGCTTATCTGGGAAGATCAGCGAGGAGTTAAATTTCCTAGATCATGGTGGTGATTCAGAATTGCCTATCTCAGTTCATGATCAGGTTTTTAAGAACCCGGTTCAGCCCTTTCTGCAGAAAGGAATATATCAGAGAAAAAAATGTTGGCAGATCTCCTTATGCAATCAGGGCAGAGGAATTTATACCACATTCAGCCCTTTGATTTCTCCAGATCTGGCTGAGGGTGGGGTTTCCATATTTGTGTTTTGGCAAATGTGCCCAATAATCGACTCCTCCCTCTATATTCTCCTAGTGTTCTTCCAGGTTATCGGGTGTTTATTTGTGCATTTATTAAAACCAGAAGCATTTTACCCCTTCATTTTTTTAATACTGTTTCTGAGTAATGCAGATTAAGTAGACACTCGCAGCCTTGCCTTTAAAGGCTTTTCACCCTGCTTACGGAGGTAAAGAGAGGAACACTGAAATCACATTGTGCTTTTGCATGTGCTTTATGTCTGCATGGGAGGCCCTCTCTCCTCCCTGCACCCCTTCTTTGCATGGTGATTTATCCACATACACTGAGATCCTGCCCAAGCATCAACACTTCTGTGAAGTCTTTCCTGATTATCACAAGAGTCTGTGTTCTGCCCAATGTGTGAGTCAGAGAAGTGCTATTTTCTTATTCTTTTTATTTATACAATATTTTTTTAAAACTCTGACAGAGGAAAAAAAAAAAAAACAACAAAAAAAAAACCCCACCAGGGCCATATGCACAGATGGAAAGAGTATCCTAAGTGAGAGCGTCTCTTATCCGAACACTTCCTGTTACTCCCAAACCCATCTGACCTCTGCTTATAATTTTCAGCATGCAACTGTTTTCTTTTTGTTCATTCCTCCACTAATGTGACATCTCCCCGCGGGTCAGTTCTTTATGTGAGCTCCCATTGCCCTCTGTTGCAGGTTGGATTATATCCCCCCAAAAAGATGTACTGAAGTCCTCACCCCAGGGTCTGTGAATGTGGCTTTATTTGCAAATGGGGTCGCGGATGTAATTAGTTTAAATGAGGTCTTGCTGGGTTAGGGTGATCCCTAAATCCAGTAAGACTGCTGTCCTCATAAGAGTAGGAGAAACGCGGGCACACAGAGTAGACACAGAGAAGAAGGCCAAGCAAAGACAGAGGTGGAGACTGGTGTTAGACCGCCATAAGCCAAGGAAAGGCAAGAATTGCCAGCAAACACCAGAAGCTAGAAGAGACAAGGAAGGACCCTTCCCTAGAGCCCCAGGGGGGAGCATCGCCCTGCAGATACCTTGACTTTGGACATCGAGCTTCCAGAACTATGAGAGAATCAATTTCTCTTGTTTCATGCCACCCAATGTGTAGTATTTGTTACAGCACCCACAGGAAACTAAGACATCCGCTTTCTGAGATCCATGATTCCAGGTTTGTTATGTTCTTTTTCTTCTCTTTATTTACCTCTGTGGTCGTATCTCTTTCTTGTGTAGATACAGGTAATCAGTTTTGGTCTTTTGCTCATGACTGTACCAATAAACAGAGGGTCCAATGGGATAGGAGAGTTGTCAGGAGAGTTCCAGAACGACCTGCCCATCATCGCAGAGAAGGCTGGCTCTTGGCCCCAGGCACAGAGGTCCCCGGAGGTCTGAGGCAGCACAGTGTGCTCCCCAGTGGGCCTCTGCTCAAAAGTCTTCCACGGGCTTCCTTAGCTCGCTCTGCCAGGTTCCAGAATGTACCAACAGCTTCCTGCTACAGAAGGGTTATTTCAGTCTGTTAAGCGTCCGACTCTTGATTGTGGCTCAGATCATGATCTCACCATTCCTGGGAAGGAGCCCCACATCAGGCTCTGTGCTGACAGTGCGGAACCTGCTTGAGATTCTCTCTCCCTCCCTCTCTCTCTGCCCCTCCTGCTCTCTCTGTCTCTCTGTCTCTCTCTCTCTCAAAAAAAAAAAAAAAAAAAAAAAAGTGTATTCCTGTGTGTGGAGTAGGGTGAGAAGTTTAAAAAACCAAATTAATTGTTAATTCACATTAATTAAATAAGTAATTAATTGGCTTTAAGTAAATACGACCAAAACACTGTTACTTGCTTTTTTTTTTTTTGACTGCTTTTTTTTTTTTTTGACTGTTCATTGGAGTGTTATAAAAGCGCTTATGAAAACCTCAGTCTTTCTGATTCTCATCTTTTCAAAGAAAGACTGGAAGCTCATTTATTTCAAGCAGTTTTCCCCAGCAGATAGGAGGCCCGAAGCATAAGCCCAGAATCCGGAGTTATCTATTCTCAGAGTCGCCACGAGGTGTAGGCTACGGTTCTTGCATCCAAACCTCAGTG
Organism: Leopardus geoffroyi; assembly: GCF_018350155.1. Taxonomy (NCBI): domain Eukaryota; kingdom Metazoa; phylum Chordata; class Mammalia; order Carnivora; family Felidae; genus Leopardus; species Leopardus geoffroyi. The sequence continues at coordinate 12,359,596 of NC_059332.1, read as the reverse complement.
AATGGTCAACTGCATCCTTCCGCCTTTTGGGGTCAAAAAGCATCTTGACTCCCGTCTTTCTTTCATACCCCGCTTCTAATCTGCCCCCAAATCCAACTGGCTCTACCTTCAAAATATATCCAGAATCTAATCATTTCTCACCACTCGGACTGCTACCCTTCAAGCTAAAACACCACCAAACTTCATTAGAATTATTGCACTAAGTTGTCCGTCTGCTTCTGCCATTACAAGCCTGCACCATAGCTGATTGCGCCACGCAACGCCACGATGCGGCCCAGAAGCGTCCAATGGCTCTACTCTACTCCCCTTGCAGCCAAAGTCCTCCCCCACGATGCCCCCACACAATCAGGACGCCCTCAATCTTTCAGATCCTGTATCCTATCACTCTCTCCTTGCTCCCAGGGCTCCACCCTCATTGTCGTCTTCACTGGTCCTCAAGTAAGCCAGGCACTCTCCTGCCTCGGGGCCTTTCGGCTTGCTGGTCCCTCTGCTTGAGATGCTTTTCCTTGAATCTCCACATGGCTTACTTCTTCACCTTCTTCAGTGCTTTTCTCTTAAAGAAAAACACAAGCGTCCGGAGAAGCCTAATGTGACCCACCCGACTTAAAATTATACCCTCTGACTTTCCTGGTCCATTTTGCCTCCTCTATTGTCCCATAAAAGCATCACCTTAAAACAGTCTGTGTCATTTCCTTTTTTTAAAATTTTTTATTTTTGTTCACTGTCAGGAGATCAGGGATTTTTGTCTGTCTTATTCACTGATAAAACCCACGTGCCCAGAACAGTGCCTGGCACACCATAGATGTTCATCAAAGATGTATCAGCTGTTAAGTGAATTAATGAAGCAATATTTTTCAAGACCTACTACATACAAAGCCGTATAAGGCCCAACAAAAACAATTATGTCATTAGAAGCTAACCCAAAACAAATGCCAAGCTACGGTACATATTCTATTTACTTGATCTTTGACTTAATTATATCTGATATAGCCCATAAAGCCGAGTCAGAATGAGCTGAATTTCAAAATCAGGCTTGGATTCATGAAGAAATTCAAAAAATAAAAAAATTCAAAAACAGAACTGAAGAGAACGTATGAACCTGACAGCAAGTTTTGAGAAACTATTTTGAGAAAAATAGTAGCATAGCTATGGTTTCTAATAATCATAATAAAAATGACCATTTATCAAGTTCTTATTCTACGCTGGGCAACAAGGTGAGAGCTTTGTAAATGTCATCTCATCTAATCCCATCAGGTAAAGATCATGATTCCCATTTTGTTTTGTTTGTTTGTTTTGTTTTCTTTTTTAAAATTTTTTTTAAACGTTTATTTATTTTTGAGAGTGAGAGAGACAGAGCATGAGTGGGGGAGGGGCAGAGAGAGAGAGAGAGAGAGACACAGAATCCGAAGCAGGCTCCAGACTCTGAGATGTCAGCACAGAGCCCGACGTGGGGCTTGAACTCACAAGCCGTGAGATCATGACCTGAACCGAAGTCGGATGCTCAACCGACTGAGCCACCCAGGCGCCCCATGATTCTCATTTTGTAGGTGATTAAACTGAGGCTCGAAGTTTAAGGGACCTGCCCAAGGTCCAAGGTCACCTAGCACCAGTTTCAAGGTGAAGTTGCCCACCTATGCAGCCTGAGAATTTTTAACAAATCACTACCTGAGTGAAATAGAACAGTTAGAGTCATAATACCTCATTGCAATATTTTGACTAAGACCACACTTTTAATACCAATCTCTATTTATTTATTTTTGAAGTTTATTTATTTTGAGAGAGGGAGACAGAGAGCAAGAGAGAAAGGCAGAGAGAGAGGGAGAAAGAATCCCAAGCAGACTCCACACTGTCAGTGCAGAGCCCAATGTGGGGCTTGAACCCACGGAACCGTGAGGTCATGACCTGAGCCAAAACCAAGAGTCGAAGGCTTAACCGACTGAGCCACCCAGGCGCTCCCCAATCTCTATTTATTAGATTTTATTTTTGAGCGAATAATATGTATACCTCAGAAATTAAAGCTAGTGATTTTTATTGAGAATTGAGCGTTCCTACATTAACAAATGGCTTCGGATCAAAGCTAGCTAGTTTCCCAACTAACAAAACGATACTCCAGCTTACGATGTTTACCTATGCTACCACATGGCCGCAAATGGATCTCACTGAAGTCCATGGTCACATTCCTAGGTCCTATTAGAAATGTTGGTTCCCATCCGGCACATCCTGTCATGATCAGGATTAATAGATTGTAAAGGACCACCATGACTTCCCAAGCTTAATGTAAGGACTTAGCTTCCTTTCAGTTAGCCCATGTTTGATTTTACGTGTTCCACCTCAGAGCTTTCTAGCTCATGCCCAGAACTCAAGGGTCGGATCTGAAAGTGACCTGGCCATAAAAAAATAAATAAATAAAATAAAATAAAGGGTGTGAAACACTATGAACTCTTCCCAGACTCATTCCACTTTCTATATGAAGGAAAAGAAATGCTCTAGAGCCTGAAATAGTCCCAGAGTTCAACACTCCGGGGGAATTTGAAAGAAGGGAAGAAAAAAAAAAAAAAAAAAAAAAAGCCTTGCCTTTCCAAACATGTGAAGAGAGAACTCTGCTCTCTGAGCATGGAAGGAAGGAAGACCCTATTTGTGGCTGCAGTAGAGGAAAAGAAAAAAAGCCCCGCAAGGAAACTACCAACAGATGGTAAATACATTTTTAATTCTTCTGTCATACTGTGTGGACTTGTGCACATTTGTCCTGCTGTGTTAGGCTCCCGAAATAGCTAGGCATGGAATTGCAGAACAGTTCTGCTGTAATTTGAGATTTAGGAAACCATGCTGGCTGACAAAACAGGAAGGGCTCTGAGTAGGGATTGAGTGGATTTGCTCCCCGTTTGCAGCTCCGCACGGGGCATCCGCTGTGGTTCAGAGTGCGGGAAAATCCTCTCGCGTGTCGGGTCTCAGGGCTAATGCTTTAAAACTTACCATTTCAAATTGTCCTCTGAGCTCTAGTTACAATGCTTAGAGGTGACATTAGCCCTATGCTAACTCTCAAAGGTTGAAAGGAGTGAGATCCATTTATTTAGGGATCCCAAGTCCTCCAGGGAGCCACACAAACATAGATGGCAGCCCAGAGTTCCACACCTAGCCTTTCTCAAACTCTTCACGTTGATATTATAATGTGCCCCTAGAACATCAGGGGAATTCCAATGCCTGAGGAAGGACCCGTTAGGATAACGGATTGCTCTAAGAGGAACGTAAGGAGATCGATCTGATGCTGAACATATTCAGTTGACTCTGCATCTGAGAAGGGACCGGAGAGTGGGTACCAGGACTGAGTTAGGTTTCCAATCTCAGCACCGTCTCTCAGTGCATCCGCAAGAAAGAAAAAGTGTTGATGAGCCCAACTGGATGTAGAATAATGTGGAAAGAGTGTTCTATTACTTAATCATAGTCTAGAAATACAACTTATACAATACCATATTATTAGAGCTGGAAGGATACTTACAGAATCTAGTTCAATTTTTTCATTTTATAGACAGGAATCTGGGCCAAAGAATTGCAGGAAATTGGCAAAGATTACACAACTAGTTGGTGGCAAATGCAGTACTGGAACCTGAGACATTTATTTCTCAGTTCAATGCTCGTTCTACTTGAGCAGCCACAGAAGGTGGACGTTTCTGTGACAAGCAAAATCCAATTCTAGAAAACCTTTCTCATGGTAATCCTCACTCTTGGGTTCTCATAAAGCAAGACGATGGAATCCCTGGTCTATTTATGTTTGGGAAACTAGCTGATATTCTTTCTGGGTAAGGTTTCAAGCTGAAATATATTTGTTAATTTCTGTCCTTAAACCCCCGTGGATTGTGTTGAGATGATATAGCCATCACATGATTTGGCACAGCTGGGATCCTCTTTTTATGAAATAGCAGAGGAGATTGGTTGATAGGGATTAAAAAGCATTGGCAAAAGAGAACAATAACTTCCTACCCAGTGCCTTCCTGGTCTAAGAATTTCTCTCGTAGCCTCAACTGGAGAAAGGAATGGGAAGTAGGGGTGGGGGCAAGAGTAGGAAAGGGTTTTTTTTATCTCCTTCGTGAAGGCAAGCATAAAAATGCATGTTAGCACTGTTCAATTTGATGAAATCTTGATTTCAAATAGTTTAAGTTTCTACAAGATTAACCGTATTCTTATTAAAAATGACTTATACGCTCATAGGTATTTTTACCAATGGGTACCTATGTAGTTCACTGATAAAAACGTAGTTCTCAATCAACTATTGAAGAAATGTTATCCTCCCCTGTTCTTTTAGAAAGTTAATCAGTAAGCTCGTCATTATCGGGGTTGGCAACGAGGTCTCCTAAATTTTGCAGTTCTACTCAGCATTCTTGGTATGTCATATTTTGCACCTGATTTCAGCAATGTTTTGTTCGACTTTTGTGATGGAAAAATGTTTTACCTGTTGTGTTCAAACATGGCATTCTTTGTTTTGAGATTCAGTTCGACCATTTTGAACTTTCTTGCTAAATTTGTTGGCTATGTCCATGGTCTACTGACATATTTGTGGGTGGGGGAGGGCAGAATTATCTTCAGTGAATTATTATTTTTTTTTAACGTTTATTTATTTTTGAGACAGAGAGAGAGACAGAGCGTGAACAGGGGAGGAGCAGAGCGAGAGGGAGACACAGAATCTGAAGCAGGCTCCAGGTTCTGAGCTGTCAGCACAGAGCCCGACGCGGGGCTCGAACTCACGGACCGTGAGATCGTGACCTGAGCCGAAGTCGGACGCTTAACCGACCGAGCCACCCAGGCACCCCTTCAGTGAATTATTTTGAGGAGAGCAGTAATGAAAGCACACGTAGGTGGTTTCATTCCTGTGATCCAAATTTGATTATCTAGCTAATATCACTAGGGACATTTGAAGCTGTAATAATTACATCTCAAGGCCTGAAGAAAAAAAAAGAAGAAGAAAAATTACATTTACTACGCATTCACACACAGCCTTTCAGAGAGCTACTGTCAGAGAGCCTGTTTGGCTATCTTGAAAACATAGATTCATATCAAGATCCCACTCTAAGAGTTCAAGCTCAGCTGACACTTTGCTCTGGAAGAAAGAAAGAAAGAAAGAAAGAAAGAAAGAAAGAAAGAAGAAAGGAAAGGAAAAGAAAAGAAAGAAGGAAGGAAAGAAAAGGAAAGAAGGAAGGAAGGAAGGAAAGAAGGAAGGAAGGAAGGAAGGAAGGAAGGAGGGAGGGAAGGAAGGAAGAGAGAAAGAAAGGAAGAAAGTGGGGTCCTGGAAGCTAGATTTGAGCAATTGCTTTTGTAGAAGGGTTTAGCATTGCTTATTTGAAAGAGTAAAAAAATATAAACTGTTGATTTCACCTTTCCTTTTGGAGGACAGTTTTGGGATTTTTTTCCCCTAGAAAGTTTTGAGGCTATGATTCATGCTAAAAGTGCCGTGTTCCATTATGTACCAACACAGCTTTGAAGTTGTCCCTGCTTTTAGGTCAAGGGCTCTCCCTGTGGCCACATGCCAGTTTCATCCTTGGACTCTCATGATCCTTGGAAATAAATCAACTTTTCAGTAAAATCCTGTGACAGCTCTATTTTACATAAAAGTGTGGAGCCTGGGGATGTGATGCAGTTTTGCATTTTCGGTGGACAAGAAGGGAGAGAACACGTTCATTATCACTGAGAGACGATTCCCAGTGGAGTCATTATTACAGAGATCAGCGTAGCTCTACAGGTATCACACTCACCCTCCATATAATCTTTCTAACCTATAACCTTTCTATAATCTTTGTTTGTGGAAACAACAAAAATACAAACGGCCCTAAAGTGTTCTAATCCATGTGTGGCATTGGTCAGTACATTCCACAAGTTGAAAGTGTTGAAAGATCAGATCCTTTAAGTCAGTATCTCTTCCTTGTGATGAGAAAGGAAGAAAATGAACAAAGTTATTACGCTTACACATAGCGGCATGGATGAATTTCACAATGACGGGGGGAAAAAAGAGGCTAGACAGAAAATAATGTATACTGGATTGTTCCATTCGCACGATGGTCAAAAACACACAGAACTGAGGGGCGCCTGGGTGGCTCAGTCATTAAGCGTCTGACTTTAGCTCAGGTCATGATCTCACACTCCATGAGTTCGAGCCCCACACCAGGCTCTGTGCTGACGGCTCAGCCTGGAACCTGCTTCAGATTCTGTGTCTCCCTCTCCCTCTGTCCCTCCCCCATTTGCACTCTGTCTCTCTCTCAAAAATAAAATAAAAACGTTGAAAAGATAAAAAGAACACACACAAATCTTATCTATCACGTTAGAAAAATAACACCCTCATTGGGAAGCCCAAGTTTAACAGATATTAGAATAGCATTTTGCCTAATTAAGCCATTTTGCTAATTAAACACATATAGATATTTATTATAGAGAAAAAGAGAAAATTCAGATAAGCTGAAGGAAAAAATTACATAAAACTTGAGTGCAGGGCAGGAGGAACTCTCACACACTGCTACTGGGAAGGTTGATTGCTGCTGCTGCTCTTGGATAACTGTTCGGCATTATCTATGAAAGTTAGCGATATGCATATCTGGTGACCCAGATTCCCACCCATGGATGTATACCCAATAGTAACACGGGCACGTGGATACCTGAAGAATAGCAATTCCCAGGGCGCCTGGGTGGCGCAGTCGGTTAAGCGTCCGACTTCAGCCAGGTCACGATCTCGCGGTCTGTGAGTTCAAGCCCCGCGTCAGGCTCTGGGTTGATGGCTCAGAGCCTGGAGCCTGTTTCCGATTCTGTGTCTCCCTCTCTCTCTGACCCTCCCCTGTTCATGCTCTGTCTCTCTCTGTCCCAAAAATAAATAAACATTGAAAAAAAAAATTAAAAAAAAAGAAAAGAATAGCAATTCCCTATTCCTAATAGCTCCAAACTGAAAACAAGCCAGACTGCCCGTCAACAGTAGAGTGAACAAATACAATGTGTACATCTAACCTTGGAATACCAAATAGCATTGAAGATGGGTTCACCACAGTACTGTCAGCAGCATGGATAAAATTGAGAAACTTAAGGTTAAGAGATAGAAGCCAGAGGCAAAAAATAATAATAATAAAAAAAAATTAAAAAAAATATATATATAGTCAGTACATTCCACAAGTTGAAACAGTGTTGAGATATATATATATATATAGATATATAGATATATAGATATATATGTTCTCCCAGTATTTATAGTATTGAGTGATATATACTTAGGTGGTGAAACTAAAAAAAAAGACACACAAAAAAAGAGATTATCATAAACCTAAGGGCAACAGTGGCCTCTTGGGAAGAGGGCAGGTTGAGATTGGGAAGCAATGGAGAGAGGGCTTCTGGGCTATGTTCTATTTCTTAACCTGAGTAGCAGTCATGTGAGCGTTCACTTTACAAGAATTTATTAATTAAACTTTAAAAAAAAATTTTTTTAATGTTTATTTATTTTTGAGAGACAGAGAGAGACAGAGCATGAGAGGGGAAGGGGCAGAGAGAGAGGGAGACGCAGAATCCCAAGCAGGCTCCAGGCTCTGAGCTGCCAGCGCAGAGCCTAATGCGGGGCTCGAACTCACAAACTGTGAGATCATGACCTGAGCTGAAGTCGGGCGCTCAACCGACTGAGCCACCCAGGCGCCCCTAAATTAAACTTTTATATATCATGCACTTTCCCAAATGTGTGTTATATTTCACAATAAAAAAAAGATATAAAAGTCACGTGAAACCCAATTACTCTGAGATAGTTAATAATTTAACATTTTAATGTGTATAATGCCAAACCTTCTTTAATCCAATATATGAGTTTTTTCCCATATTTCTTTGTAGGCCTTATTTTTTTTTTTAATGATATGACCTCCCAGAAGAATTCCTTTTCAGTGTTGTTTTTTTGTTTTGTTTTGTTTTGTTTTGTTTTGTTTTTGGCCATTTCCACTTAATTTTGACTAAGAGTAAATATCATACAAGCTTTATGCCCCTTTGGAAGCCTAAAGCCACGGAGTGGCTTTCAGGAAATTAGGTTGCTTTAGCCTAAGCTACATTGATTCATAAACCAATCTGCAGGATTTTGCTGTAGCTCATGGGAGACTTTTCCTTCTCTGTTAATAATGCTGCTGCTTCAAAAGAGAAAAGCCTCTTTCCACCTCTTCAGAGTGCTATCTTTTCAAAAGGAAAGGGCAGGCAGTGGAGGGGGGGTGGGGGTTAAAGGCCAGCAGGGGAGTGGTCTGGAGGCTTGAGGCAGAGGAGGGGTCATCCTACAACTTACCACAAAACATGTCATGCTGAGCCCATGCTGAGCCTGGCCTAAGCAACATTAGGAAGCAGATTTTCAAAATGATCTAGGGTGTGTTTTGTTTTAAGCCCAAAGTAGTTCCGTTGCTTTTCCTCGCCCTCTGGGGGCAGTTCAAGGGCTCTACCCTGTGCCTGGAACGTGTTTCCCTCCCCCCTTCCCCCCCCCCCCCCCCCCCCCCCCGTCTCCAGTCCCCTCCACCATTCTTCACTGTTTTCATTATTTTACCTGTTACGTGGCTAAAGAACCATTCTGTGACCATCCGAACCTGGGTAGTGGCCCCACGAGAGCTCATGGCACTCTGGACTCACCACGTCCCAGCATTTGTCACCCTATGTTGAAATTTCCTCTTTTCTTGTCCACAAATCCTCTGCTTATCTGTAAGCTTCATGAGCACAAGGACAGTGCCTCTTTCACCATCGTGGCTCTGGCCCTGGTGCTATTGGCGCTCAGTAAGTGTAGTCAGTGAATACATGGGAAACAGTGTGTAAGGAGATGGGCCACGGAGAGTGCAGCGGTGATATAAAGGAGGCATGCTCTCTTTACCTGTTGAGTACAAGTGGCTTCAGTAATCCAGCCACACTAACATGGGTTGGTACAAAGTTCTAAAATCTGTAACTGCTCCGTTTCAAATACTGACCAAAGAGCGGTATGCATGTGTATAGGTTTCGATACTTGGTTAAGCATGTTCACTTACTATCTTGTACAATTCCTTAAAAAAAAATTTTTTTTTAATGTTTATTTATTTTTGGGAGAGACGGAAAGAGAGCAAGGAAGGAGCAGAGAGTGAGGGAGACACAGAATCTGAAGCAGGCTTCAGGATTTGAGCTGTCAGCACAGAGCCTGTCTTGGGGCTCAAAAACCCACGAACCAGGAGATTATGACCTGAGCCGAAGCGGGATGCTTAACCCACTGAGCCACCCAGGCGCCTCTATCTTGTACGATTCTAACAACAAATCCTCCAAGGTGAGCTGGGAAGCTATTACTCTCACCATTTGGTAGGTTGAAACACTGGGAGAGCTTAAATAACCAGCCCTATATTATATGATTAGTTTCCAGTGTAAGCCAAGAAATAGTGACCCCTTATTGCTGGAAGTGGAAACTATCCAGTGGAGACTATATACAGATCTATTTTTAGGGAATAAGGATATAAAATAAATATGTGAGGCCATTCTGATTTTTTAAAACCTTTTAGTAGATATTTCCCTTTTTTCAAAGCATTAGGTGTTTTTTGGCTTTTTGTTTGTTTTGGCTTATTTTTTTTTTTTTTTCAACATTTATTTATTTTTGGGACAGAGAGAGACAGAGCATGAACGGGGGAGGGGCAGAGAGAGAGGGAGACACAGAATCGGAAACAGGCTCCAGGCTCTGAGCCATCAGCCCAGAGCCCGACGCGGGGCTCGAACTCACGGACCGCGAGATCGTGACCTGGCTGAAGTCGGACGCTTAACCGACTGCGCCACCCAGGCGCCCTGGCTTATTTTTTTTTTTTTTTTAACGTTTATTTATTTTTGAGACAGAGAGAGACAGAGCATGAACGGGGGAGGGACAGAGAGAGAGGGAGACACAGAATCGGAAGCAGGCTCCAGGCTCTGAGCCATCAGCCCAGAGCCCGACGCGGGGCTCGAACTCACAGACCACGAGATCGAGACCTGAGCTGAAGTCGGACGCTTAACCAACTGAGCCACCCAGGTGCCCCAAGTTTTGGCTTACTTTTTAATCACGAAACAAGTACATATTTGGTGTAGAAAATCAAAAGAGCACAAATAAAATTGAAATCACTTATGATCACGTTAAACAGAGCTATAACTATTGTTACGCCATTTTAATAACTATGTATTAAGTCTTAAGCTCTTGTAGAGTGAAAACTCCCCTCCCACACCCTAGTCTTTTTTTTTTTTTCTCCTTTTTCCCACACTGTATTCTTTAGCTCCAAAATTTTCTTAGTTATTCTTGGCCATTTGCTTTGTTACTGAAATTTTAGAATTAGGTTGTATTAAAAATCAGTTGAGATTTCTGTTGGATTGGCATTGTTTTTATGGATTAATTAGAGTAGAATTAAATTTTTTTTACTCCATCGCTTGCTTTCTTTCATAAACATGGTACAGTTCTCCTTAATTTGGGTCTGTTTTAATGTCTTCTTAAAAATATGGCACGCTTCAGGAATTTGCCTGTGATCTTTGCGCAGGGTTCGTGATAATCTCTCTATCATTCCAATTTTAGTATATGTGCTGTTGAAGTGACCACTCAGAAGACACTTCTTCACTGCCTGAGGATATCAGGGGGGAAAGGGAAGAGGTCACATGCTCCTTACTCTCTATAGGAAACGGTGACTGAAAAAGACGTTAATCTGGATTGATTGTGTTTATCAAACATACAAGCATTTAGTTGTGTGTTGACAATGGGAACAATGATTTTGGCTTTTGTTACCTTGGTCTATTTTCTAAGCAAAAGCTCTTTTTCCGTTGGTGGTCTCGACAGAAGAAATGCACCAGGACAAGGGTGCCCGGGGGCTCAGTCGGTTAAGCGTTGGACTTTGGCTCGGGCCGTGATCTCGTGGTTCATACATTCGAGCCCCACGTCTGACAGCTCAGAGCCTGGAGCCTGCTTAGGATTCTGTGTCTCCCTCTCTCTCTGCCCCTCCCCCGCTCTCATTCTGTCTCTCTTTCTCAGAAATAAAAACATTAAAATACATCAATAAATAATTTAAAAATTAAAAAAAAAAAAAGAAAGAAATGCACTAAGACAAAGGAGTTGGGAGCATGGGGGGTTGGGGGGAAGGAAAGCCAGGAAAAGAAGATGGTCAGACTTGACAATGAGGAGGGTGGGGGAAGAGGGACGTGTTGCTCTCGCAGGTGTCATGGATGGGAGCGGTGGCGGGGAGGGAAGCGAATTCACAGCAAGTTTGGACTCTCAGTTTTGCTGCTCTAGCAAATAAATCAGCAGCATCACTTGGGCTCTTGTTAGAAATTCAGACTATTGGCCCCAATCGCACCTATCCAATCAGAATTTGCATTTTAACAAGATCCCAGGTAATTCTTCTGCACGTTCAAGCTCCAGAAGCTCTTAGTCGCCCCCAAGCAGTCAGAGCCAGTCCTGATCAGTGTCATCAGCCTGAGACCTATTAATAGACGGAATGGCTTTGGTTGCCTAGAGACCTGGAAATCTGGTTCCTGGTGTCGACTCGGGAGTCTCAGAGTTCTTTGATCATTTTGGCCAAAGCCTTGTGACCTGAGTCGGCCTCAGTTTCTCTGCTAGGCATTTTAGCTCTGTGCAGCGGTTGGATGCTTGCCCTGGACCCCTGCTTCCTCTGCTCTGCCAAACCCTTGCTCTCTTCCCCTTCTCTTCAGAAGCAGGATGCGATTTCCTAGTCTCTTCTCAGTTTCTGGCGGGGGGCCTGCTGCGACTGGACCAATCACCTGGAACTGTGCCTGATTTTGAGGATCGTCACCTGGACTTCTTCCAGAACTGTGTTCTGCTGGCAGAGAGGACTCACTCAGATATCCAAATAGCCTGGCCCGATCTGAGCTGGTCGTGCCCTTTGACCGCCGCTCACCGGCCCGCCTCGCTGCCTCCTGGGGACGGGCCAGCTTCTGAAGACAGGCTCTGGACCCTGTCCCCCCACTGGATCCTGGCTTCTTCCTCCTTCCCGTGGTCTGTGCCGATGCGGTCACAGCCTGTCCTGCACCCAAGGAGGCCAGCAGAGACCAAGGGAAGCAGGCTTCAGTCCCTTCTCTCTCTTAGCATTTATGACCAGGGCTCCACGGACCTGTTTCCAAGTGCACCTCGATAGTTCAAACAGTGCCCTTGGAGCCCGTTAGGTAACAGATATTCTGAAAGTCCTAAAAGACTACTGAGTACAACTGTGCTCAGCGCTTTTGTGTAACTTGAACTTACGGTCCTTTCTCCAGAGCGGAGAAAAAAAATCTTCTTTGCGGCCTGACTTATTTTATAGAAACAGGCCAACCCAGACAGAAGCTCAATCATTTGTCTGGTTACCATGTAACCATTTCACTTTGAGAGTTGTATACCTCCTGCCATGCTCAATTTATGGCGGAACATTATACAATGTGTGTCATACCTGCTGCTGTGTTTCAACGTTTATTTATTATTGAGAGACAGAGAGAGACAGAGCATGAGCAGGGGAGGGGCAGAGAGAGGAGGAGACACAGAATCCGAAGCAGGCTCCGGGCTCCGAGCTGTCGGCACAGAGCCCGACGCGGGGCTCGAACTCACAAACCACCAGAACATGACCTGAGCCGAAGTCAGATGCTCAGGCGACTGAGCCACACAGCCCCCCCACCCCCGACCTGCCTCTGCGTTTTAAGCCAGCGCAGATTCAGAATGCCATGCAGTTCGAACCAGTCGTGCTGGCTATCGGTTATAGAGGACAGTTTCTCAGTAAACGCTACTCTCCGTTAATACCAGAGGGCGCCGACTGTATCTTTAAGGCTGTTGCATCCTCTTTATTCCAAAGAACTATTCTTACGGCGATTTAAAAAAGAAAGGAAGAAAACAGGAAGAAAAAAGTGTGGCAGCACCCACAGTAGCTAAGTTATGGTGTGGGTGTTGTTTCCATTATTTACATACACAACACTTCCACAAGAATCCAAATGTCGTACAGAAGAAAATACAATACAAATTGCAATAAAGATGCAGCCACACAGTAAGACATAAGGAAAACAATTACCCAAAGGAAGATTTAATTTGGCATAAATCGTTGGCACGGAAAGAATGGGTAGTCGTCCAGTGACCCCGTTTGCACGTGCAAAGGTAGCAGGTACCTGTGTTCGCCACGTCCAGAGAAGAAGTTGCACATCAAATGCAGGTGAAAGTAGTCATAGGAAAGGTCTAAAAGCATTCTGAGAAATACTTGCAATGTAATGAAGTCACTCCCAATTTCCAAATGTCCATCACAATCTCATTAAGTTAGCCGGGATGGAGAAGTTCATGATTTTTCAGAAGGCGTTCTTGGCCAACCAAACTCAAAGGTCCTGGGAAGAAGTTACTCACGACTAGAAAAAAACAAATGGGCAGGAAATAGAATATACATATGCATTAACCGCTCATTGCACCCTTCTAAAGGTCCACCTTTCCTCAGCATAGATTTCAGTTGACGAATCATGAAGAAATTGTATTTGAAGTTTCTGCTAAAAAAAGAAAAACCAACTTTGATGGATATTATGAGGAAGGTTCTCCTTTACTTGCTTTCCGTTGCATGTCTGCCGTTACGTCATCATTCGAACGAAATTCCAACCGACCGCTTGAACTTTTGGGAAAAGGGAAATCCGGTACGGGGTTGGGGAGGAGGCAGTCCCAGGAAAAATATCTCAGATGTTGCAGAGGCCTCGAAATGGATAATTATCTAGAACGACATATCACTACGAGTGCTGCTACAACTTCGGCATGCGTAGTTAGAGTCAAACCACTCAAAATTACAACGTCATTTGTCTTTTTCGAATCTCTTTTGGTTCACAAGTCACGTGGCAAAAATCAAAAAATACTACGTCGTACCACTCCCGATGCAGCTGCGGAAAAAGCATCCGCTCGCCCATCTCGAGGGTAGCTACTATTAGTTTGCATCGATTCTCCCATACGATACATAACCATGCTTATTAAGCTGTTTGAATGCCGCTTTTGTCATATTCCTCTATGAACATGACTATTGCTATGCGGTGAAACCCAGAGGTACTATTTCCATGGGCCTTTCGGAAATTAATGTAATCCCTCCATCAAAAAAAATTACCAGGGGGAGAAACGTGCCACATGGTATATGCACTGATTTTGAACCTTTCTACAGAATATATTTCAGTATCGGTATTGGACTGTAGAGTGTACCCCCTCCCCTCCCCAAACCCAAGCCCACCCAGAACCTGTGATTATGACCTTATTTGGAAATAAGGTCTTTGCAGAAGTAATCAAGTTACAATGATGTCATAGTGGGTTAGGATGGGCCCTAAATCCAATGACTGGTGTCCTTATAAGAAGGCCATGCAGAGGGGGGCACCTGGGTGGCCCAGTACGTTGAGCATGCGACTCCTGATTCCAGCGAAGGTCATGGGTTTGAGTCCCATGCCAGGCTCTGAGCTGAATGTGGAGTCTATTTGGGATCCTCTCTCTCTCTCTGAAAAAAAAAAAAAAAGAGAAGAAGGCCACGCAGAGACACAGACATACAGGGGAATCCTCATGTGAAGACAGAGGCAGAGATTGAGGCAGTGCAGCCACAAGCCAAAGATTGCCAGTAACCACCAAAAGCTAAGAGAGAGACTTAGAGCAGATTCTATCTCAGAGCCTTTGGAGGGATGTGGCCTTGTTAACGCTTTAATTTCAGACTGTGGCCTCCGGGACTGTGACATATAAGTGCTGTTGCTTCCAACACCCTGTTGGTGGTATTTTATCATGGCAGCTCCAAGAAGCTCAGACGAGGCCCCGTTTCCAGATTATGCAAATAATGTCATACGAAAATTCATGTGAACTTTCTCTTAGGTAAGGAAACCAGGGGGAGGACAAGGCTACTTGTCACAGTGACCCAGTGAATGCAGACCAAAAATGTGATGAGGGATTGGCCATTGCAACATTGCAAGGCAGGTAAAATGTAAAAGAATGAAACGTTTCAGCTAAAGCACCGAGGCGTCGATATCACATTTTTAAGGGAGGTGGGAGACCTTCATTTGCAAAATTTGCAAAGGAGGTTGTCAAAAGCTGATTACGTGACTTTGCAGCTTCTTACATAAATCAGAAAGTACATTAAGAAGGAGAACGAGGGGTGCAAGGAAAGGGTTGGTTTGCACAGAGTAGTCTTGTGTGTTGGGTGTTTGCCCCCCTCGCCCTTCCAAGGCTTCGGGAGCAAAGAAAGTGTGAGTGATTCCCTTGGATAAGACGTGCACCACCCATGAGAGAAAGCAGGCAAGAGGTTATCTTGTGTCCTTTCTAAGAGGGTCATCTGGATGGGGGACCAGAAGAAGAAAAAAAAAAAAAAAAAAAAAGACTGGCGTTGGTGCCAGACTCCCGCGGTCTGAGGGAAGAGTAACTGATCAGCCATATGAAGACATCTCCATCTGTCGACAGGGTTAGAAAAACCCTACCCTGCAGTGTCTTGAAACCCCAACTAGAGAGAGGCAACTCTGAATGCTTGTCGAGGCCAGAGAAGACAAGTGAGAGATTTGCTTCTCTGCCTTCCCCAGCTTCCTCCCACTGCTCCAACCCGAGAGAGGAGTGAAATCCCCGTTAGAAAGATGAAAGATGCAGGGCTGGGGAAAAGTGAGGCCACGGGCTGCTCTTGTCACCGGGTTGCAGCCTTTTGTAGGCGGCTGAGCCGAGGAAGGGAGAAGTCTAAGTGTGAAAACAAATTGATGTTGCTACTGCGACCCGAAGCTAGACATGCCGATGACTGGCCAAAGGACATTTTATGACCCGGAAGTGACTAGAGAATAAAATGTTGGTCTAAATTTCATCTAAGAGCAGAGAAAGTGTTCACTCCGGGGAATACATTTGAAGTCTTGCTTTATGATTGATTACATCCTATGAGTCATGCTTGTTCAATGTAGTAGTTACATAACCATTTCTAAATGCAACTGAATAGAACGGTTCTTAGTGCCTTCTATACAGTTTTCCCCTATGAAGCCACTGCATTTCTATCTGGAGTGTGGAAAATTAGACAGGAAATGGTCTTCACAGAGAATTGTGTCCTTGGAACTTGTTGTTTCTCAGCACTTGTGAAATGTCTAAGCTGAAAAGCATGATAGGCTTGGTACACATCAGGTGCTCAATAAATGTTGAATTAATGACAAAAACGAATGGGCAGGGAAGAGATTGCCTAGGGTCTTTATAAACCCAGGCTATCCCCAAATTCTTTTCTGGTAGAGTAAGAAAGATCCTAAGTCGGTGACTTCTGAAAAGTTCCAACCAGACATGTATGGTCACCATATAAGAAATGATAAAACCTTAGCCTTCCTTCCTAGAAGGAAGTTTGGGAGACGATTTAGTGCAACCTCTTCATTTTACAGACAAAGGCCCAAAGAAGCAAGATAATTCGATTCTAATCACTTTTTCCAGGGGTGTCAATACCGGCCCTGGAACAGCTGATAGCTGACTCATGGATAGCGACAGCCTTTGTTCCTGAGCTCCTTTGCCAGCTGGGCTTTGTTCTGAGTGAGAGCTTATATTCTCTTTGTTAGTTTTCTCATCAATAAAAGAAGTTGCACCAAATTGCTTTCACGTAATAAGCAAACACAAAGTATCTGCTTGTGCTCAGGGCTGCACCATAAACTTGGCATTGAGTGAGGAGTTGGGAATGAGCTGCTGCCCTTGAAAAGCTTATAGCCACGTCAAGGAGACAGACCAGTAAAAAACCATGACCTCTGACCATGTTGGCTAAGGGTGGAGAAACAGGTGAACACTGTGGAGATATTTAGGAAAAACACCTAATCTAGCCAAAGGGTCACGGAAAGCTTGCTAGAAAGGAGGCGACATCTAAGCTGAGTCTTGAAAATGTGGACAATTTGGGACAAGTAGGGGGCTCAGCCGGTTAAGCATCCCACTTCGGCTCAGGTCATGATCTCCTGGTTCGTGGGTTCGAGCCCCAAGACGGGCTCTGTGCTGACAGCTCGGAGCCTGGAGCCTGCTTTGGATTCTGTGTCTCCCTCTCTCTCTGCCCCTCCTCCACTCGTGCTCTGTCTCTGTCTCTCTCTCTCAAAAATCAACAAATGTTAAAAAAAAATGTGGAAATTTAATAAGCAGGGTGTGTCCACAGAACCCTAAGTGCTATGGAGGTATCACTGAGTACAAGGGGGAAGGGAGAGAGGGGTCAAACCAGAGAGATAAGCTGGTGTCCAAGCATGAAGGGATTTCTGTGCTCCCTCAAGGTGTGTAGAGTTTACAGGAAGTCTATCAGAAACTACTAAAATCTTTTGCAAGGAACTAATGAGACCTGATTTCTGACTCAAAACCATCAGTCTAGCTCCAGGACAGAGAATGGTTTTAAAGGAGATAACATAGGCAGAGAGCCCAGCTGAGAAACTATTGAAATAATCTAGATAAGAAAAATGGCTGCAGAGATGGGAAAGGCAGAAGAATTTCAGAGCATCACGCTATTGACTGAATTATGTACCCTTCCCCCACAATGCATTGACGCCCTAAGGCCCAATATGATGGTATTTGGAGGTGGGGCCTTGGGAGATGATTAGGTTTAGATGAGGTCGGGGGGGGGGGGGTGGGGCCCTCACGAGGAGATCTGTGTCCGTATAAGAAGAGACCCCGGAGAGGTTGCACTCAATCTCTACCAGGTGAGGACACTGTAAGAAGGCAACCCTCTATAAGCCTGTAAGGGAGTCCTCACCAGAAACTGACCATGACCGATTTGGGACTTCTCGCCTTCAGAATTGTGAAAAAATAAATTTCTGTGTTCAAACCGCCCAGTTCGTGGTATTGTGTTATGGCAGCCAGGGCTGGCTGACACACCACGGAAGTAGGATGAAGGATGTGGAAATGTATTCCTTATAGAGAATAAGGAGAAGGAGCGTCAAGGATGGGATGGGTGTCCAGGCTTAGTGTGTAAAGAGAGCAGAGAAGTGGGCCTGAAACAGTGAGAAGTGGCAGAGGCAGGAGGAAATGACTAGAGACCGGCGAGTAGGCAGAGACATTAAGGGAAAGCAAAAGAGGCCGAGAGAAGGGCATGTTTTCAAAAAGAAGAGATGTTCAATTGTGCAAATACGCTAAAGATGTCAAGTAAGATAAGGCTGAAAGATGTCCGCTGGCTTCAGCAATGAAATGCCTTTGGAGATGTTGGAGAGAACTGCTTAAACATTGTGAGGACAGAGACCAGGCTGCACTTGAAGGAGGGAATGGGTTGTCGGGACGCATAAGCAGCCAGCACGGAAAGCACATTCAAGAATCCTGGCTTTGAAGTGAGGGAGAGAGGTGGAGAGGCAATGAGAAGGGAAGCAAGGAGAATTTTGTGTTACGCTCAAAGACAAGGTTTTTAGGAGCGATAGTGTTGAGGAGGAAGCAGGGGAGAGGCGATGATTGATGAGTAAGGTCACCGAGTGTGCCGGCCACGATGAACCATGTAGCTCGGATGCAGGGACTGGCTTTCGAAGGAGGGACTTCCTCCTTTCATCATGGGAAGGTAGTAAGAATGGGCACAGACACCTGCAAAATTGTAGGTATAGAGTCATTCCTTCATTCTGGCTTCTGTTTTCCCCATGAAGTAGCAGATGAGAGTGAGCTACGTGGGGACATATCAGGACAGGGGACTGGAGGAGGTGGCTTCAATAACTGTTGTGGGAAAGGGGAGGGAGAGAGAGCGAGAGAGCTGAAAGAAGGAAGTAGGGTAGAGCACAGCGTGTCTTTATTGTTTTATTTACAAACAGTGTGAAGCCAACTGGGAGAATCAGGGGGAGGAGGTCAGTCTGGACCATCGAAATGTGGAGTAATCTCTGGGTCAGTCTGGATCATGAAGGATGCCTCTTCCATTTTTTTTTTTTTTTTTTTTTTTTTGCTGTCCCTTGGTAATGATTCCTTGATTCCTCAAGGAAGCCTGCCTTTTGTGAGGGCAGATGGATTCTGATGGGCACAGGGGTCATACAAGGGCTGGGGCCCCCTCAGTTTGTGAAAACCTGCATGATTTCATGTGCATGATTCTGATCACATGCGTGATTGCCCTCCGTATCTTGGGATCCCAGTATTAATGTTGGCGTCGCCTGCCTGGCCATCCTCATATACAAAGAAAAGCTGTGCGCAGACATGGTCAGACACAGAGAACATCCAGATGCTCCCTTGCTTTTGTAGGTCCTTAGATGCCATCACTTCACAAAGTACTTTACAGTTTAGATTCTGACGCTGCAAGAACATCGGTAGCTGTCCAAAGTAGTGCTGGAACAGTTGGGCACTTGCTGAGAAAAAACAAACAAACAAACAAACAAGTCTTGGGGCGCCTGGGTGGCTCAGTAGGTTGAGCGTCTGACTCTTGGTTTCAGCTCAGGTCATGATCCCAGGGTCATGGGATCGAGCCCTGCATCAGGCTCCACACTGAGCATGGAGCCTGCTTAAGATTCTTTCTCTCTCCCTCTGCCCCTCTCTCCTACTCTCTTTCTCTCTCTTAAAAACAAAAACAAAAACAAAAAGAACAGCCTCGAACTTATACAATAATCAATTCAAAATGGAAACACATATGTAAACAAAATAATCCATAAACCTATATACTTCTGAAAAAAAAAATAGAACATCTTTGGAATCTAGGGCTAAGCAAAGAACTCTTAGACTTGATACCAAAAGTATGATCCACAAAACGAAAAGTGGATAAAGTAGACTTCATCACATTTTAAAAGTTCACTGTGCAAAGACCCTGTTAGGAAGATGAAAAGACATGGTACAGATGATGAGAAAATATTTGCAAACCACATATTCAACAAAGGACTGGAATCTGGAATATATAAAGAACTCCAAGAACTCAACTGTAACAAATAAACAATCCAATTAGAAAATGGGCAAAAGGCGGGGGCACCTGGGTGGCTCAGTCAGTTGAGCGTCTGACTTTGTCTCAGGTCATGATTTTGCGGTCTGTGAGTTCGAGCCCCGCATTGGGCTCTGTGCTGACAGCTCGGAGCCTGGAGTCTGCTTCGGATTCTGTGTCTCCCTCTCTCTCCCTGCCCCTCCCCCGCTCACACTCTGTCTCTCTCTCTCCCTCTCTCTCTCTCAAAAAATAAACATTAAAAAAAAAAATAAAAAAAAAAAGAAAAGAAAATGGGCAAAAGGCATGAATCAACACTTCACCAAAGGGTCCATACAAATGGCAAACAAGCATATGAAAATATGTTCGGCACGATTAGCCATTAGGAAAATACAAATTAAAGCCACGCAATGTCCCTGCACCTCTATCAGAACAAAAAACAGTGACACTTCCAAATGCTGCTGAGGAGGTGAAGAAATTGGATCCCTTGTACATTTGATAACCGCGAATAGTCCAGCCATTCTAGAAAACAGTTTATGGTTGCTTTAAACAATTAACATATAACCACCGTAGGACAGAGATAGTGCCCTCTTGAGCATTCCTCCCAGAGAAACGAAAAGTTAAATTCACACAAAAACCTGTCTGTGAATATTTACAACAACCTTACTTGAAATAGTCCCGAACCGTAAGCAACCTGGATGTCCTTCGACGGGTGAATGGCTAACCCAAACCATAGTTCATCCATGCCGTGGAACCCTACTCAGCAGTAATAAGAATGAACTATTGATGTAGGCAGCAATCTGGATGAACGTCCAGAGAATTATGCTGAGTTAGAAGAGACAATCCCAAAAGGTTACATGCTGTATGGGTCGGTTTATATAATATATCTAAACTGGCAAGATTACAGAAATGGAGAAACAGTTAGGGACCCTAGATTGCTAGGCTCAAGGAGGGGATGGAGGTATAGAGAAGCTGGTGTGGTTATAAGAGGCCGCGATGAGGAGTCCCTGCAGTGACAGATATTCTTTGCCTGATTGTATCAGTTAACAACCTGGTTGTGATAGCACAGTATTGTCTTGCAAAATGGGAGTGAACTGGCTGAGGGGCACATGGGATCTCTGTATTGTTTCTTACAACCTCACGTGAATCTACAATTATCTCAAAACAAAAATAATTAGTCTAGGCCCGTCTGGGTGGCTCAGTCGGGTGAGCGTCCGACTTTGGCTCAGGTCACGATCTCACGGTCCGTGGATTCGAGCCCCGTGTTGGGCTCTGTGCGGACAGCTCGGGGCCTGGAGCCTGCTTTGGATTCTGGGTCTCCCTCTCTCTCTGCCCCTTCCCCACTCATGCTCTTTCTCTCAAAGATAAATAAACATTAAAAAAAAAATTAGTCTAAAAAGTGAAGTGCTGCATAGATCACCCCAACAGATACTGAATCACCAGGACTATGGGAGGACTTGGATGGAACCAGAAATGCTGCCTGGGAGTCATCTCTTACCCACTTTCTGCCACCACCTCCAAGCTAGTACTGTTTTCCAAAGGGCGCTGAGCCCAAAGCTGGAGTTTTCCTAAAGACCTGAGGTCACCTTGACACTCTGCCCCAGGGAAACATCTCCTGGCCGTTTAGTCCTTCGTATTCTCCATTATCTGGATGTCTCAAAGGCCCCGATGCCCTAGGTTTGGGGGGAAGAAAAAAGAGGCCTTTATGGTTGAAGATTTCCACCAAGGCTCAGATGCTATTAGGGGCAGGGACCAGCATACCACCCTCAGGTCAGACTGGACCAGCTGCTCCTTTGTGGTCACCAGTGCGTAAAGCACCCCAGTTTTACCATGTTCCGGGAGAGTTCCAGCAATAGTTCAGAGGACCTTTCTCTTCTGCCATAGAACCTGCTGTGTCTTCCATATGACTGAATGTTTACTTTATAGAGTCTGAGTCAGCCCACATTAACGGGGAGTTGAACTTTGAATCGGCAGTGTTTGAACTTGAAGGAAGCTAAACCGGTAGAGACTGAGATATTGTTATGTAAAACGTCTAGGTTGTTTCCACTGGCCCGGTGAGGTGGGATAGGCGGCTTATGAGGTCACTTACAAGCAAATAAAGAAGCTACCTTTACTATGCACATCACAGTGAAGACTGAGCATCCTTGCAACCCTACAACATTCCTAACTCCGCCTGCCATAATGAAGGCCTTGTTCTCTAATTCTATACCTTCATAGCACTGACCTGGCAGAGTTCTTACCCCATTAAATACACCTCCCTGAGCAGCCCTGAGCCTGTTTTCTTATATGTAAAACGAGACACAGGTATTTGAAAAATCTCTAAGAATTCTTCCGGGTCTTAAAACTTCTGACCCTAGGAATGGCCTTATCTTCCAGCGCTGCCTTGCAAAACTGTCATTGCAGCGAGTTAAAAATAAAACTGTATCAAACCAGAATTTATTTGGGGGGCGGGGGGGGGTGGTGGGAAGCAAGTCTTTGGGTAAGAAAACAGTACATCGGTGGATCGCTTTGTTGGGAAAAGTAGGCCCCAGTCCTTCATCGGAAGGAAGAGTGGAGGATAAAATATAGAATGAATTATGGTGTTTAAGCAAATGAAGGTAATTTGGGTTTTTCTGCCTCTCTCCCCGGAGGAAAAAGGCAGGGAGGCAGCAAAGAGGAGAATGAAGGGACAACAAGGCAGGACACCTGGAGGAGTATTAAAACCAAGGACTGGTGAACGATGCCAAGTGGAGGCAGGAACGGGGAGGCCGTGACGCGGAGGGCTGGACCTTGAGGCCGGATACAGGCCAGTCTGACCTCCATCTGACCCCCGCCAGGGGAGGAGGGGGCGGGGGTGAGGATCCCGGCTGATATCTGGCTTACTTACCCTTTTCTATTTACCACTTTCTCTAGGAAACCTTGGCTGAGACTTTTCATATGGTGACCTATCCCCTTTTCCACATTTTTACCAACTTTGGTAAGATACTTAGCCTACTCTGCCCTGATTTAGAGTTATTTGCATTTCCGCCTGACATAGCCCACTCACTGGATTGCGAACCCTGCGGGGACTCTAGCCGCCTGGTGGCAAACATAGTAAGAGCCCAATAGTAATTTATTGAATGAAATTTGCTTCTTAGCCTTTCTCCTCTATTCTCCTGGGGGCTTTTAGTTGGAATGAGTCATACCGTTGAGACACAGCAAATAATAATAATGACAATGAACGGGAACATAAAAGGTATTTCTTATTTGAAAAAAAAAAATTTTTTTTTCTGGAGTGCCTTGCAAGCAGGAAATCATATATATGTGATTGGGGTGGGGTGGCGTGAGGGACTGAGCCTTAATATTGAACCACCAGCTCTTTGATCCCATCTTCAAGTGACAAAGATGCACACGGTGTAGACATTCATCCCCCACGTAAAATTGTACGGATGTCTCAGGGAACGCTGCAGGAACAAACTTTAACCTCATGACTTCTATTATTTGGTAATAAAAGGCTTAAAGCACAATGTGAGCTTTTTTTAGATGCTAAGTTCCATGTGAGTGATGTGTTGTTAATTTCATATTAATGCAGGGTGCCAGCAGACCTCAGCGCAGAATCTAAAGAAGAAAATCACTTTCCTGCCGCTCTGACACCCGGTGACCGGCTTGAGCTTATTTTTTGCCATCTCCTAGATGAAATGAACATCCTTCCCACAATGATGCAGTATAGATATTTCCAACACACGGACCATCCTCCCCACTGGCAATCATGGAATGAAAGAGAATTCCTTGCTAAACCATAGTTCTGTCACCAGCGAACACGAAGCCCCTACTAAGCATTAATTGATATTTGTACCCTCACTTCTTCCTTCTCTTTGTGACTGAGACCTCGTAACACCGTGTTTTTCTTATTTCTATGCATCGAATATAGCTTCCTGCTTTCCTTTCGGCATCTTCCTGGGATCTGGGCATTAGGAGATGCTATACTTGGATTCCCCACTGAAAAGCTGACAACACTCTATTGTCTGCTTACGAATGATCTTCCTTGTATGGAAGATGATAAAGCAAAATCTAATCACAGCTATGTCCCCAAACACACTTCAGGTTTGTTTGCCTACATCTTTGGAAGGCTTCAAAAATTTTCACCCTTGATATTGAATTAGAATTCTCTCCTTCCTCATCATGGTATGTCCCTCCCCCTAGAGGTGATGGAATGTTCCTTCCCTGCTCTTGCCCAGTCATTACCATCTCTACTATAGCTACTGATGATATATCTTCTTTCTTCTAGGTCTGTCTGATAGTATTTCCTTTTACGACCACTGAATTCAATGTGGTTCTTTAAACAGGTGATATGTAGGACAGAGAGGAAGAAAGAGAAGAAGGGAAGAAGGGTCACCACGTACTCCAGACCACCTGGACAGGAGAGGGACCCTTTGTGAATTTCTGGTTCTATGGTCTTTGCTCAAAAACTTGAAAAACTTCAGGACGGAGGGAAAATAGAAGCTCGGGAATTTTTAGCAGTAGGTGAGCGGTCTCTTCGTCAGGCAAAGGATGGCTTAGTCCACGTGAAATGTTCAAGCGTCTTATGGCTTGTCTGAGCATCCAAACCTTCACCCCTTCTTTACTCTTTTTCCTTCCCCTCTGTGTATTCATTATTCTTGTGGCTGATCTAGTGAAAGTTAAGCAGATGTTCTAAATAGAAACATTTACAAAACTTCAAGGGGGGGAAAGAGGAGGAAGATGTGGCACTACAGTCAAGGGCGTGAAGACACTCTCTTGTCTTTGTTTGCACCTCCATATTCCTTTAGGGCTGCCCCGCTCTTGAGTGACACGTCACATAGCACCACATGCATGCAGGTGTTTAATACATTAATGAATATTAGCGACTGATGAGAGAGAACCTCACAAAGCCTACGACATTTCACTTGGTCTGTAAAATGAAAACAGAAACCACTTCCACTCTTTTGGGGGAAAAAAATACGAACGTGTCTACTCAACCACATTAGACGCGTCCATCCCCCATGGCTAAGCTGCCTGCAGAGCCCTGTCTCCATCATTAGGACTCTTCCCCAGGTTCAGACACTAACAGACACGTGGCCTCCTGACTCTGTCTTCCTTTACTGGCCCTTCTCTCTTTCTCAGCCCTTGGCTCTCCTCTCCTCTCCTCTCCTCTCCTCTCCTCTAGTTGGCTCCACTCCTGCATCCAAGAGGACATTCTCAGTGCAGGGCTTGGTGGCCCAGCAGACATGCCTACTGTCCCACCAGAGGAGTGTGGGTCTTTTTTTTTTTTTTTGCCTGGAAGCCATCAAGTCTCAGGCACAGCCATCTCCATTCAGCATTTTAAATTAAAACTGCCAGGGTGAGGCTTGTGTGAGTGTTCCTGCTGATATAAATTGTCAGCTTCATTGTAGCTTCTATTCTTATATCTGTCAGCTAAAAGGCCCCAAGGAATTAGATTGAAGAAAGAGACAATAGTCTGCCAAAGATAACGTAAGGATCCGGCCTGGCCCATATGGTGAGTATAGTCAGTAACTGTTGTGTGTCGAACTCCTGTTGTAATTCTATTGCTTTCCCCCTCTTTCTCACCCCCCCCCCCCGCCATGCACTTTGCCCTCAGAGCAAGTGGGAGGGGGCCAGTGCCAGCAACAGCAAGCCTAAGATGCATGGAAGAGATTCAGAACACACTTCAGGATAGGTACAAAATTTGCTCATCGTTTCCTGTTTTAAAACCCTTAGAGCGCATTTTTGCCAACATTTACCAGCGTGCTACCAACTGTGAATTTATGTGAAGAATCATGCTTAGCATTTCGGGGTGATGATTCCATTTTTAACATTTTGCTCGGTCTTTCTTTCAGGAAAGTTTCTCCAGCCCTCAACTGATTGCAGTCCATAAACCAAGGTCTGAAAAAGACCGGAATGCCCGCAGGAAACTTAAGGTAGTGGGTTTCACAGGAGCCCTTGGCAACTGAGGGGACTTCGGAGTGGAGAATCGTGGGGGCAGGGCGGGTGGGGGGGATGTCTTTACGCTTTTAAAAAATCCAAATAAACAGGGAGAGAAGCGCTCTGAGCAGCAGGTCAGAACTGCCCTAGAACATCACAGGTTTGAACTGCACAGGTCCATGTACGTGTGGATTTTTTATAGTACCGTACGTAAAAGCATTTTTTTAGAAAGTTTATTTATTTTGAGAGAGAGAGAGAGAGAGCAAGTGGGAAAGGGGCAGAGAGGGAGCGAGGGAGAGAAGATCAAGCAGGCTTCACACTCCGCGTGAAGCCCAATGCAGGGCGCGATACCACAACAGTGAGATTATGACCTGAACTAGAACCGACTCAGATACTCAACCAACTGAGCCATCCAGGCACCCCATAGTAGAGTACTTAAATGTATTTTGTCTTCCTTATGATTTTCTTAATAACATTTTCTTTTCTCTAGCTTACTTTATTGTTAGAACACAGCATATAATACATATAACATACATAATCCATGTTAATTCAGTGTTTATGTTATGGGTAAGGCTTCTCGTGAACAGTAGGCTATCAGCTAAGGTTCTAGGGAATCAAAAGTTATAGGAGGATTTTCAACTTTATAGGGGTCAGCGCCCCTAACCCCCATCCCCGTTTTGTTCAAGGGTCAACTGTATGTCCTTTTAAATGGACTTTACAGATAAATCCCGAGTATTCCATTTCAAGTTCAAATATAAGAGGTAAAGTAGAATTTCTCCCTTCCTTCGTATTTCATAACAGCCCAAGCTGATTCAACACAAATAAATGACTATGCTGTAAGTATCCTGAGGGAAAAGTTGATAAGCCAGACTCTATTCTCTTCATATGTGTATAAACAAATACTTCACTTAAAAAAAAATCTTATCAGATGGTAAGCACTTGGAATTTACCTATTCTGAATTCAGGGCAGCTGCTTTGGAAAATAAAGAAGTCATTTTTCAGCTGATTTATGAGTACTGATAAATCCCTTAGATTGAACGCTGCCTTCCTTTTTTGGTGGGCAGTCCTGAGGGCAGGGGGAGAAGAGGATTATCTAGAGTCATCAGTGCAAGTGGTGGAGGTAAGGTAATCGCCAACATTTCTGTTCCCTTCCCCCGCCCCCGGTTTCTTCCTTTCCCACGCCCCAGAACCATCTATGGTGGTTTCCAAAGCCAGATGCTCAGAGTAAAATGAACCTGGGTGGAAGGGAGGCTTAGCCAACGCTCCACGTGGGGGGCCAAGGTCCCGGCCTCGGGAGGCCCCTGATCTGTCGTTCAGCTTTGAGTCCCCGTGCTCTCTCCTGGCCTTGGCCTGGAAAGCACACAGCCGGCTGCAGCTGGGCTCGGGCTCTACCTCGCGTTCCTGTTTATTACTACTTCAGCTGTTTGCTGCAGGGAGACAGGCAGAGTCCTGCTCTGATTGGCTGCCTTTCTCTGACGTAAACAGCAGGCTCAGCCAATCAATAGCCCGCACTCCAAGAGCAGAAAGATGAATTGTAACAGCCAAGGCCCTGGGAATTAAAAAAAAAAAAAAAAAAAAAAAAAGAGCAACCCCTCCCCAACCCCCGCCCCCAATCAAAACGGTACACAAGGCTCCTGGAGGAGAGAGAGAGAGAGAGAGAGAGAGAGAGAGAGACTGAGACTGCTCTCTCCTGCTGGAAGCCCTCTGGGCAGGCCTGTTTGCACCCCAACTCCTTGGCGCTCGGCCGAGTTCACACCATTTTCAAAGTAGGTCATTCCAAGTAATCCCAGCAGAGGAGGGATACGCCGTCAACCACAGTCCGCAGAGCCTGCGAGGAGGTCCAGACCTTGCAGTGGAGGCTGGAACGTGACGCTGGTCCGCCTGGTAGGAGGCGGCTACTGCGAGGTGCTTCCTCGCCTTCCTCGAACAGCCGCCAGACAGGCTTGCTTTTAAACAAATCCACTCTCTCGGCCGTTTACAATTGGTCAGGGACTAATACTCTGGACAAATCTCTAGCAGGACTTCGCTCCTAACCTGAATGAAAATTCGCTGTGAGAAGGATGATGTCATCTTGATTCAGCTCTTTGTTCTTCGTGTTGGGAAAATTCATTGTTATTTATGAGGCTAGCGAGTTTCAGTGTCTACGAAGACACTGGTACCCCCAAGGAGAACGCAAGTAGAAATAAATAGATGCATGCAGCATTTTCCGAAATAACATATTGAGGAATATGCATATAAAACAAATGGATGTATCATTCCAAACATAAACCTCATACATGCTCTTAAGTACATAAAACCCTTACACTGTAATTCATGCAGATACTGAAAAAAAGGTAAACTCCACTTTCTTGATCAATGACATGCATAGACACGTGTCCAATAATGGTGAAAAGGTATATGTCTTTTTTAAACATGACCTGCCTTCAGGTATCATCTACAAGTTTCCTTTGCTGTGCTGTTTCCTCAGCTTGTGCTAACCCCCCTCTCCTCTTCTGGCAAAACATACCCACCTCTACAACCCCTCTCAAATTCTTCCTCTTTAGGAACTCTCTGGCTCCTGATTTTCAGTGATTATTTCTCTCCATTCGGAACCCTTGCAGCAATGAAAGAAACCCACAACACACACCTAGGAATAGCTTATGTATGATGTGGCTAATTGTTTATTACACCGTAACTCCTGGAAAGCCAGGGCCAATATCTGGTATTTCAATAGTACATCATAGGTACTTAGCATACATATCGCTTTCAAGACAAAGGGAGAACACTAACATCTATTGAATGCCTCCTAGGTACCAGCTACTGCACTGAGATTTCTATCAATTTTCAGAAATTATTATTTAGAACACGTTAACAGCCTTAGAACAGAAGATTTGCTTTCCACCATTTTAAAGATAAGGAAGCAGAGGCTTAGAACAGTTACATAACTTACCCAGGATCAAACAGCCAATGAACAGAGGAGCCAAGATTCAAACACAGCCATCAGACTCCCTGCTCTCTCTGCTACCCCCCTGATGATTCTCAATCTTGGCTGATTAGCTTCTAGATATTTCAGATGCCTAGGCCCCCCCGTCTGAAGGTTTTGATTCAGATTTGCAATCCCAGGAGAGCAGGGAAGTGTTTATGTCCTTAACTGCTCTGAGGCCAGCAATGCCTTGTCTATAGTAGCAGTCAGTACATGTTTGTTAGATGAATAAGTGAATTCAAAACATCTAGAACGGTGGTATTCAGGCCAGGCATATTAGAAATCACCTGGAGAGCTGATTAAGCAATGCCTGTCTCCAGGCCCTTCCCCCAGAGATTCTGATGCAATTGGTCCCGGGTGGGGCCGCCTGGCAGGTATCCTGGTTTTCAAAAACTCCCCAGGCGATTCACATGTGCAGCCCAGGCTGAGAACCATTGGTTTAGAGTGAGGTCATGGGATCTGCACATTTTATAAAGCTCCACAGGTAATTTTCATCGGCAGCCGGGGTTGAGAACTACCGCCTACACACTATGCTGCCTCTTTCTGGGTTTTATAAATGGGAAAGCATTACTTTCTAAAAATAATTCTGTCAACAAGTATGGGCTGTGCTCACCCGTGCACAAAAGCATCCCCATTTGGGGTACATTACAGAAGAAACAATAGAGCCTGCTGTCACCTGATTTCCAATCTGTAACCAGTTCAGCGCTAACTTGTTCTTTGATCTTTATCTGTCATGCACTGGTTGGAGAGTGATCTATGAAACTGACAGACTAGAAATCTTGTTTTGTAGGTAGAAGAAGGAGAGTATCTTGTCTACTGAGCTAAAGGATAGCTTTTAACCTTCATGAGCCTCAGTAATCAATTTGTGTGTATGTTCAAGCACTGATGTGCATATTTTCACTTACAAATACATGGGGAGAGATTGGGGAAGAAACAGTATGAAAATGCACAGCTGCCTGGCAGTTGAGAGATGGGCAAGAGGGAAAAAGGATAAAGACCATGACTCTTTGTGAACCCCAGACATGGTTAGTAACACTTCTTATCACCTGGAAATCAAGGAAAATGACGTGCCGTGGGCTTATGTGTTGTTAGGTTTAGCATTTCTTAAAATGCATTATCCAGAACGTATCTGAAAACAATTTAATATTGGGGAGGGATCTTATTACTTGTTATGAGCCCAACCAACCCTGATGCATTAAACATTTTGTAAAAGTCATATTGCCATTGTGTAATTATTATGAGCACATAAACAATAGCTACTGTTAGGAATCAAGGAACAGGAGCATTTTAAAGAGCTAGGTATTTTATAGTCAGGGAAAGCCACTTTTTATACACACCATGAAATTTGTATGCCATTAGTAATCGGTGACTTTCATTGAGCACTTAACCCGCCTGGCAGTCTTTGACAAGCTCTTAATGCATTCTCTTGTAATCTTACCACAAAAAGATGAACTAGTTACTATTGTAATCTCTTTTCACAGATAAGACAACTGAGGCACAGAGGGGCTAAGTAACTTGCTCAAGGACCCACAGCAAGCAAACCGGAATTCAAACTCATTCGGTCTGGTTTCATAGCTGATGGTTTTCACCACTATCCGTTAGAAATACTGTTTTCTCCATGCTGATGTTATTATGCTGTTTTCAGAAATTGTATCTTTTTTCATTTTATGTGACCATGACATACAGTAATCAGAGAAAATAGATTTCCAGAAGGAAGTAAGTATTGCTCAGTCCCAAATTTAATTCCATACTCCCTCCTTTAGTTTTTACTACTAAACACAATTCCCAAAACACCATTCTTACAGAATTGAAATGCAGTTCAATAAATATGTTAAGCATCAATTCGTGTAAGGTTACCACACGGGATTAGAAAATACAGCCCTTGTCTTTAGGACCAAAAAAAAAAAAAAAAAAAAAACACAACATTTTTTTTTTTTTAATGTTTATTCATTTTTGAGAGACAGAAAGAGACAGAACACGAGCAGAGGAGGGGCAGAGAGAGAGGGGAACACAGAATCCGAAGCAGGCTCCAGGCTCTGAGCTGTCAGCACAGAGCCCGATGAGGGACTCCAACTAACAAAATGAACCAGGAGATCATGACCTGAGCCATTAACCCACTGAGCCAACCAGACACCCCAGGAATCTTTTAGAACTGCACACAGATCCTGGCATCCCATCCCCATTTACAATCCTTTTTTTTTCTTTTTCTCTCCTCATACGGTTCCAAATCCACAACCCAATCTTGGAGACCCTGCATGATTTGGTTCCTCCCCATTTTCCAGCTCCACGTCTCTCCCCTCACCCTCCTGGGGGTGAGTTTCAACGATATGAGGTTTATCTTGGAAACTTTGATGCGCCATTTTTTTTTCCAATGACAGAGTCTCCGAAGCACTGTTCGCATGAGGTCACACGCATCCCTCCCTGCCCACTCCTGTAGCTGGAAACCCTCTGCATCCCGCAGATTTCAGCTTGAACATCACTTTCTCAGAAAAGCCTTCCCTGATGGTGGGAACCAATGCTCACGCAGAACCGCCTCATCTTAACTTGATTACGTCTTCAAAGACCTCGTTCCCAAGTCGGCTCACATTCACAGGGCCTGGAGGCTAGGACCTGAACACAGCTTTGGGGGCGACGCAATTCAACGCACAAGCCCTAAACGTATAAAACCGATTTCTTCCCTCCTTCCTTCTGTTTTATATAGAAAATGTTGGCGCTTGTTGGCATCCTTTCTCTCTTCTGTTTCGGTCCATCAGGCTCCAGGTCTGTCATTTTCGTTGGTGGCTGTTAACTTTACAATTCAGTCTTTCGATTATAGAATATAATAAGTCAAGACTGTGGCTGAACTGGAAGCAGAAGTAGTATCTCCCAGTGTTAGTGTTAACAGCGCTTTTAGAATTTGTCTAGCAGGTTTTCCGGTCTTTACCGGAAGACCCCCCCCCACCCCCCCACCCCCAAAAAAGAAGTTGTATCTCCCAGAGGTGGCTATGGTAGCGGATAGGATTTTGCACTTTCCCTTCTTAGGAAGAGGGTGAGGGTGTCTTCGTCTTAGCTGGAATAGTTGCATGCCGTTGGGCAGATGCGTGATGCTGTCCCTGTCCTTGTTACGCGGTAGAGTGGTGAGGGGAGTGCCTGGTAACCAAAGGGTAGACCATCCCAGTTATCCGTGGGAGACTGATGGGGGTTGAACGAAAGAGAAAAGAAGCCATTTTTTGTCTCCTGCTTCTGATGGAGCTTCCAGAAGCTCCTGGGTGCCTACTCGGTCAGGGCAGTTCTAGCACTTGTAGCAGCAGAGTGTGCCCTGCCCTCACAGAGCTCTGACCTTGGCAGTGGTGGTGACAATGGTAGGTAACCGTGGGCTCCTGCCTCTTTAGTGTGAGTAGGGGCTCTTGGCTTACTTCTTCCATTCCTTCTCCGATGTTCTCCCTTGCTTTACGCAGATCTGAGTTTCTGACCTAGATCGTTGTCCATCTTTTCAAAGGATTTCTTGTAACCTTTCTTGCAAGGCAGGTCTACTTGTGACAAATTTCCTTAATTTTTATTTGTCTGAGAAAGTCATGACTTTACGTTGGAAGGATCATTTCATGCGGTAGAGAATTCTAGTTTGGTGGATTTTTCTTTCAACATTGAAAATTTTTCACTCCACTCTCCTCTTGCATGGTTTCTGACAGGAAGTCTGATATAATTCTTGTCCTTGTTCCTCTGCAGGTAAGTTAACAAAAAATAAATCTCTGGCTTCTTTCAAGATTTCCTCTTTGTTTTTGATTTCCTACAGTTTGAATATGATATGCGTAGGTGTCGAAGTTTGGGTATTTATCTTACTTGGTGTTCTCTCAGCTCCCTGCATCTGTGGTTTGATGTCATTAATTTTGGAAAATTCTCTCGCTATTACTTAAAATTTTTTTTCAATTGTCACCCAGTTCTTGGATAGTCTGTTCTGCCTTTTCAATTTTTTTTTCTCCTTGCATTACAGCTTTGGAAGTTTTTACTGACGTATCTTCAAGCTCACCGATTCTTTCCTTAGCTGTGTCCAGTTCCCTGAGGAGCCCATCAAAGACATTCTTCATTTTTGTTACAGTGTTTTAGCTTTCTGGCGTTTACTTTTGGCTCTTTCTTTGAGTTTCCATCTCTCTGTTTACATCACCCACCTTCTGTGTTGTCTCCTTTTCCTGTTAGAGCCCTTAACATATTGACCACTGTTATTTCTAAATTCCTATTCTGATAATTCTCAACTCTGTCACGTTGGAGTCTGGTTCTGAGGCTTGCTTTGTCACTTCAGACCGTGGCTTGTGCCTTAAATTACGCCTTGTATTTCGTTGTTGTCGTCGAAAGCTGGACATGATATATGGGGTGAAAGAAACAGATAGTTAGACTTTTGACATGAGGTTTTGTGTGAATCTGGCCCGCAGTGAGGCTGTGTTTACCCTTTGCTGTATCTACGGCATCAGAGGGTGAAATTCCCTCTGGGGTCACTGTTTTTGTGTGCCCCATTGTCTCTGGGTTTTCCTAGAGACTCCTTAAATGGGGTCACAGGCCTGCAGGTCTGTAATCACCGTTATTATACAGAAGCCCTGATTGATGTGGTGGGAAGGTGTGGGGGCAGGGAAAGTGTTTTTCAGTCCTGCCCTTAGGTCTTCCTTCCAGGGAGCCAGAGTTGGGTATTTCCCTTCCCCTGGTTGGTTACGTTCTGGCAAAAGCCCCCTCGGTTACATCCAGTTACAGTTTCTCTCGAGGGCGGGCTTTCCTGAGAATAGAATGCTTTGGGCTTCTTTAAAAATGTTTACTCCTTCACTCCCACTCCCCAACCGGAAGCAGGAGGGGATTTTCCACCCATCTTCACTGTGGGAACCTGGTAGGGCTCAGGAAAGCGGGTGGGAGGCCTTTGGGACCAGGCCCCGCAGAAGTTCTTAACCCCCAGTCTAGAACACTCAGAGCCTCCAGTAATTGGTCCATTATAGTCTAAGTGTTCCTACAGATGCTGGCTCCGGCTGTGCACTTCTGTTCCATGCCAGCTGTGATTCTCTGTGTCTGTCTGTCTGTCTCTCCAGTTTTGGGGACAGCAGTTTGCTCTGTGACCTCAATTCTCTGGTGGATCCCAGAAGAGTCACTGGATTCTAGCTTGTTCCACTGTCTTCTCGTTGGGCGGACAGGGGTGACCATTTTCCAGCTCTTTGCAGGTTGGCCTGGAAACGGGAAGTTCAAATACAACTTTTCAAGTTTATCTTAGAAAACCTGAAAA
Organism: Leopardus geoffroyi; assembly: GCF_018350155.1. NCBI lineage: Eukaryota > Metazoa > Chordata > Mammalia > Carnivora > Felidae > Leopardus > Leopardus geoffroyi. The sequence goes on along the minus strand of NC_059332.1, from coordinate 12,325,749 downwards.
AGGCAGAAAATTATTAAGTAGAAAATAAAAATCTCCAATAATTCCACTACACAGAGATACTCACGGTAAACTATGGGTAGATATTTTTTTCCTATGCCTATGGGTATGCAGGTGTAATATATGGAACATAGTTTTTAGAAGAATTAGTCTATACATAGTTTCACAGCTTTCTTTACTCACAAAATTACAGGCTCTATACTTCCCCATGTCAGGAAAGGTTCTATATTTAATACTGTTATTAATTGCAAATATTGCAAAATATGTAGTCATATTTAAATGGAGATAACATAGCGGAGAGGCTAGGTTCATAAATTCTGGGGTTAGATTGCCTGGCTCAAACCCTAGTCTTTCTGCTTATAAGCTACATGATCTTGGTTAACTTCTGTCACCTCTCTATGCCTCAGTTTCTCACCTCTTAAATAGAAACAATAATCCTCACTGATGTGAGATTGAGTACGATAATCACGATTATTAGAACAATCACTTAGAACAGTGGCTTATGGAATCATTCATTACATGTCTCTGGCAAAATTAATTTTAAAAGAATCTATTTTGTGAGGCAGCCGGGTGGCTCAGTTGGTTGAGCATCCAACTTCAGCTCAGGTCATGATCTCAGGATTCATGAGTTTGAGGCCCTCATTGGGCTCTGTGTTATCAGCACAGAGCCTGCTTCAGATATGCTGTCCCTCGCTCTCTCTGCCCCGCTCCCTCTCCTGCTCATGCTCTTTCTTAAAAATAAACAAACGTTTGGGGCGCCTGGGTGGCGCAGTCGGTTAAGCGTCCGACTTCAGCCAGGTCACGATCTCGCGGTCCGGGAGTTCGAGCCCCGCGTCAGGCTCTGGGCTGATGGCTCAGAGCCTGGAGCCTGTTTCCGATTCTGTGTCTCCCTCTCTCTCTGCCCCTACCCCGTTCATGCTCTGTCTCTCTCTGTCCCAAAAATAAATAAACATTGAAAAAAAAAAAATTTTAAAAAAATAAAAAATAAAAAAAAAAATAAACAAACGTTTAAAAATAAAATAAAATAATCTATTTTGCATCTTGTTTGTGTATACAAATGCAAAATATTTTAGTGCATGCTACAGTGTACTTGCTCTGTAGTCATTTTCCGTGGGGGCAAGAAGGCACAATGGTGAATGAAGCTGGCTTGCCAACTTTGGTTGCTTCTCCTCCCTTTGTCACACCATTGTGTCGTTATTACATCATTTCCATTTTACGGTTAAAGACGGTCTTATGCAAACAAGAAGCATGCAGAAAACACTAAGCACACCCATACACACCACCACATACCAAAATGGCACACACAAGCAAGCAAACATAACTCTAAACAAGCTATAACTTCAAACTCTCAAAAACACATTTTCCCCAAAGCTCAACATTCCTTTGAGTCATGGTAATTTTCTTACGTCATTAATATCTCACTGCCATGTAAAGTCTATGCCACGTAAAGCCTTTTGTTTGTGGGTTCTATTTACAGTGCCTTTGTGATTTTCCAAATGCAGCCAGTCTACAGATCACTCACCTTTCGTAAGCCCCACGGTCTGTATAGCACAGCTTATCCATGTCTGTTAGCGTAGAGGAGACCACTGCCCACCAGACCCCACCAATCTAATAAAAACCCACGAGAGTCTTATTTGCATGCTCCCCTTATCTGTTATCTCTCACATTCAATTAGCTGCCACATTCCTGTGGGTTCTTCTTCCTCTGGGATGTCTTCCAAATCCATCTCTTCAGGTACCATCTTAGCACAGGCCCCCATCCCTTGCCACCTGGCCTATTATAATAGTCTCCAGGCTGTTCTTCTTGCCTCCAGATTTTCCCTGTTCAAAACCTCTCACCACAACACTTTGACCTCCTCAACCTACTAATCTGATCATTGAACTCTCCCGGTTAAAGGTGAAGTCCAAATGCTTTTGTGTATCATTCAAAGCCCCCTCGCATTCCTATTCTCGTTTCCGGCTTCATCTGATGGCAATCCTTCCCGCTCCCAGTTCACCCTCTGGATTACCCTGCCCCCTGTTGCAGCCCCTATTGTTCTCTACTTTATCCTTCAGAGCTGGTTTGATGTCACCGCCTCCAGGAAGTCTTCTTTTTCCTTTTCCTTTTTAGGCAGAGTAGATCGCTCCATTTTTGGGTGCTTTGTCAGGGGGTTTCATATAACAAGACCCACGTGGTACCATATTACAGAGCAGATGTGACCTTCTATATTCCCTGCTGCGTCTGAGCTCTGAGGGCAGAGACCATGGGGCTTTCACCTCTGTGACCCCCCTTCACCTCCCAAACCCAAATAAGTAATATGTGGTCAATAAAGGTTTTTGAATAATTGGCATTCATGCAAGCCTAATTTGAGATGGTGTGGGAAGGGGGGGGGAGCGAGAGAGGCAGAGGGAGAGAGAGAGAACCTTAAGTAGGCTCTACATTCAGGGTGGAGCCCAAATGGGGCTCGATCCCACAATCTTGGGATTATGACCTGAGCTGAAATCAAGAGTCAGATGCACAACTGACTGAACCACCCAGGCGTCCTGAGATGCTGTATATTCTTAAAGGAAAACATAGAATTAATTTAGGAACTTAGTGTCTGTTGTTTTTGTTGTCATTACACTTCTGAGAGTTTCAGGGATGAAAAGTTGTGTTGCACTGGGGCAGGATCCTCTAATTAGTACTCTTGCTGGCCTGAAAATGGCAATCCTTCTGCCTGAAGGCTTCAGATACACACATTAAAGGAAGTAAACACAGGGAGGGTCCCTGGACGCAAGTTGGCTCAATATTCTCATTATAAAACAGATGAAGAGATGGGACCCGGAGAGGTTAATGGTCTTGGCCAAAGTGAATGGAGGAGAGAAGCAGAATCGAGAATTCATTCTAATTCAGACTCTTTTTCATTAAGTCAGAGCTTAAAAAAACAAAAGCTGTGATTAAGACTTTTGCTAATTCAAGTTAGTCTTTTCCCCAAGTAAGCTGAATTAAGGAGCTATAGTTATAGCTGATTTTTTTTCAACCTGCACAGTTTTTATTAGAAAGTACTGACCCACATATAGTCAGGTGAGAACGGACCTTATTGTCTGTTCTCATTACCTATCACCGGAGGATGCTGGTAAAGTAAAGTGAAATAAGATACTCCCCTTGAACTTGAAAATATTGACTTCACAACACTCAGAATGCATACATAACTGGTAGCACCAGCTGTATGAGTCACTTGAGAAGGAAGGTCCAGGGGTGCCTGGGCGGCTCAGTCGGTTAAGCCTTCCGACTCTATTTTGGCTCAGGTCATGATCTCAGGGCTCATGGTTCAAGCCCCACATGGGGCTGCATGCTGACAGTTCAGAGCTTGCTTGGGATTCTCTCTCTTTTCCTCTCTCTCTCTTCCCTTCCCCTGCTCATGCCCCCCCACCCCCACACCTCTGTCAAAATAAATAAACTTAAAAAAAAAAAAAAAAAAAGGTCTGAAAGACCATCCATACCACTTGAAATAACTTGCTTAGAATTTCAGGGATGTGACCAGAATGTGATTTTACTAAGCTGGTCAGTTATACCGTATCATAGAATATGGCCTGTTAAAATTCTTTTAAGGTAGAGGGAAAGAATTGTGTTTATCCAGTATTATCCAGGGCCTAACACATGGGATCTAGCATTTATGAGCATCGAGATCACTACAGAGGGATATACTCCACAGTACGGCAATGAGAGTTCATTCATGGCCTAATTAAAGTCTCTCTAGAGGCGATCCAGCCATCCCTCTGTGTGTTGATTCTGTGCATCTCAAACAATCTTCTGGTTCCAAATGGACTTTCCTGATGTTGAGAAGTGGGCAACGTAGATGATAAACTCTAAATTTCCAACCATAAGAAAAAAAAATAGCTTCTATTAGAAACTTTTAAAGTGATGTTATGGTTTATCCATCAGTCTCTTATGAGGTTGGTTAATGTGAACCAGAACTCCTGCATCTGGGTATGCTGAAAAAACCCTAACATGTCCAGATCTGCTGAAGCTGAAGACCAGACTTTGGCATGCCTTGCTTACTGTAGGAAACTGCCAAGGACTGGGTAGCCAGAGGCAGTTTTGTGTCTCTTCTCTCTAACTTCAGCCCAAGACTGGTACTGTCTTTTAAGTCGAAAGGAATCACTAAAACACGATAAAGATGGGGATTTATCGATATTATTTCTAATACTAACCTGCACTGTAGTTAGACATTTATATATTCTGCTATCTTCTCTTCCTTCTTCCCTGGGACCCAAATTAAGTTGTCCTCCCAATGCACCAGGAATGGGTCACATGACCACCAGGAAAATTAGTTGGTCAGAGAAAGACAAATAGCATATGATTTCACTCCTATGTGGAATTTAAGAAAAAAAAATGAACCAGAACAACAAAAGAGAGACAAACAAAAGCATACCAGACTCTTAACTGTAGAGAACAAACTGGTGGTTCCCAGAGAGGAGGTGAGTGGGGGGAATGGGTGAAATAGGTGACAAGGATCAACAGTGCACTTGTCTTGATGAATAACGTACAGAATTGTTGAACCATTATATTGCACACCTGAAACTAGTGTGACACTGTATGTTAATTAGGCTGGAAAAAAAGGAGAAAGAAAGAAAGAAAGAAAGCGAAGGAAAGAAAGAAAAGAAAAAGAAAGGGAAAGAGGAAGGAAAGAAAGAGAAAGAAAGAGAGAGGAAAGAAGGAAAGAAGAGAGGAAGAAAGGAAGAGAGGAAGGAAGAGAAGGAAAGAAAGAAAGAAAGAAAGAGAAAGAAAGAGAGAGAGAGAGAGAGACAATGGATCTCGTTAGCCATTGTGAATGGGGAGGAGGGAAGGAAGGATTGAGCTCTTTGAACTAGTACCTCTGGTCTAAGGACCTGCATTCATACTCCTCAGTGTTCTTATTCAAATAGCATTTGCAATGTGTTGTGAGAGGACAAGAGATTGAGAAGCACTTGTAACTAATCTTAACTCACAAGAGAAGAGAAAGCACCAAAGGAGCTGGGCAGCCGCACCATTTGTCTTTTGAATTCCTATTGGGTTAAGGCCCCAAACCCTAGGTTGGACCTTTAGGCCACCCCCTCCTACTCAGCAGTGTCTGTGTTTAGCTCACTTTCCCAACACCATGAGTTAAACCACTACTCCCAGGGAAGAAGAGGCCATGGGTGCCAAACCGTAGTTTTCCCACCAGAAGCCACCGATCTCTGCGTCTCTCAACTTTTCAAGGAGCCTCTGGTGCATCACATGCAGAGAAAGACCGGGCACATTTGTTCCTTGGTACACATACCAAGGACCATGAGATGGGACGATTTCAACATATGCTTCTCTGGTGTTATCTTCTGGGGTTTTTATTACGTTTTTCAGAAATAGGAGTGGATAAATAAACACACAAATAAATAAATAACTGAAAATCTCCTGGGTATTGAAATATGTTAGGCTAGTTCCACAATGTTTTTATTAGACAAAATAAATGTCTACGGCTGAGGCACCCACGTTTGTTCCAATAGCTAAATAGGCCGGGAAAAAGAGCCTTCGTTTGGGCAAAAATTAGACTATGACCAACCACATAGAAAATTCTCCCTCGTAAAGGGTTTACTTTCTGATTTTTTTTAAGCTCTCCACAAATAGAGCTTTATGAGGAGAATATCCAGAAGTCTTTAGTAAAGTTGTAGAAACAAATTAGAACCATATAACCCAATATGGGCTAATCATAAAACATGAAAAAGCTATCTTTTTTTTTTTTTGGATATTTTCTTTTATCCTTCTTTAATTCGGATTATGTACCACCATTATTTGTCTACACTAAATGCCACAAGTATTTTGCTTTATGTGCAATTTACCAAATGTACAATATACTAAATTTTCTGTGTAGCGGAGAATTACAGCAATGATTCCCTTTCTGGATAATATCAGGGCTAAGTGCCTGTACTTTAGCCCAGAGTAGAAACATAGCCACTCACACACAGATAACTGTGTCTCCAAATTATCAGAAGGGTTTACTCGATGTTATAAACAACTATTGAGAACAACCTGAAATGAGGCATCTCTGAAAAAAGACTACCAATTCTCAGTATTTGTACCATCTTTCTAGGATCGTCGATGCAGAACTCTAAAATAATCCAGGGGAAAAGGAAGGAAGAGCACTGAAGCCATAAAAAGGATGATGCAGAGGGAAGTGAGTGGCCATGTGAAGTGAGAATCCAGTCCCGTCGCTTCCATAGTCCAAGATCTCTATTTATCAGACGTTCGACTTCCAACCATTCACTAAAACTCCCAGCCGCAATTTCTTCAGGAGCAAAACAGTCCCGAGACCATGGTTGGTCCTTTCTCACAAAAGTTTCAAATATATGACTGTTATAAAAGTTCGTTGTAAACCATGAACGGCAGGCATTATGGTAAAACCGTGGCTCGCGAGTAACTTGTTCTGCGCGTGTTCCGCAAGACGCGCAAACAGGTCTCATAAATTTTAACTGGATAAACGAGCGACCTCTCGTCGTACAAGTTGTACGTGACGCCGAACGTCACAGGATCGCAACTGAGCCAATGGTTCTTGACATTCGCTTTGATCTACAAGTGCTTTGGGTTACAAGCGCGTTTCCGGAACGAGTTATGCTCGCCAAGCCAGGTTTTACTGGATTTAACTTTAAAAATAAAAAAGAAAGAAAACCAGCTCTACAGTTTATTGAGCATTTCCTACATGCCCAGCATCTTACCAGGTGTTTTGCATGCTTTTGTTTCTTCCCACAACCCCATGCGGTAAGTATCCTTATTCACGTATTAGGACAGAATTGTCGCTCACATCTCCCAAGCCTTTCTTTGCCTTCTTGTTGCCAGGTAGTGTCATCTCCGTTCTCCACTTTCGGCTCTGGGGCTGCTGGGTTGCTGAGAAGAAACCCCAGGCACCTTGCACTTGACTTTATCTCCCCTATTGCGTGGCACCGTGTGCGTAGCAGCTTGGCACAGCCAGCGGGAGAAAGCGTTGAGTTAATCGTTAACTTTGTTTTCTTCCACTCTTCTCAAATGTGCCAGACAATGAAAATTGACCGTGACCTTTCGGTTAAAAGGAGGTGGAGCCTGAAATGATGGCACAGTCCTCCGAGGCAGTGACCTACAGTGTTGCAAGTACTTCGCGTGTCCTCAGACCCTGACTTGTCCCTCCTGGCCCTTCTCTGCAGGTGTTTCTGTTCCCTGTGGCTCTTACCAGGGTGGGGTTGGTTTTTTAGCTCATGTGCTGAGATATAGCAGCCAACTCGCAATAGAGAATAGGGTTTGTTCTGGGTGCTCTCCTGTCTATATCGACTGGATCAAAGGGAGATCCATCTGGAATCCACTTAACGTCCTCCCAGATGGTAAGCTTGCTTCCAGATGGCACACGTAATAGGAGAGAAAGAACTCACTGCACATCATCATAGCACCCGGGAAGGCCCTGTGACCTTATTTCTTTCAGGATTCTTCAGGATTGAGAATAATTTTGCCTGCCTTAGATTTTCACAGAAAGTTTTTCCTCTTCCTGAATCTCGGACTGAAATCAGGGGTCTTCAGAGAGTGATGGTGTTATGTCTATCCACACACTGACCATCCATAACTACACTTACGGACTGTGGCTGGATTCATCATCTGTTAGGAGTCTACATGAATTTGACCAAGCCGTTATCAAACTCCACAGGGCATTCGGGAGCTTTTGTTACCAAAGTGCTAGCCACTGGATGCAAAGCTAATATTTGCCTGATCCTTAAAAAATGAATGACTTTTAGGGGCGCCTGGGTGGCGCAGTCGGTTAAGTGTCCGACTTCAGCCAGGTCACGATCTCGCGGTCCGTGAGTTCGAGCCCTGCGTTAGGCTCTGGGCTGATGGCTCAGAGCCTGGAGCCTGTTTCCGATTCTGTGTCTCCCTCTCTCTCTGCCCCTCCCCCGTTCATGCTCTGCCTCTCTCTGTCCCCAAAATAAATAAACGTTGAAAAAAAAATAAAAAAAAAAATGAATGACTTTTCACGAAAACTGCACTGTCCTGGGTGTATCACCAACTTAATAAATGATAATTCCCACTGGCAAGATGCGAGACCCTGAGAAAATTATAGGGATGTGTCTCAGAAGAGGCCACATGGTGGGCTCTCCTATGAACCACGGGTGGAAGCTGGACATTTGGAACCTGGGGTCCTAGGCAAGCAATTTCAGACAGGACGCATCCTGCCTCATTAGCTTTGTTCCTACCCTTGTAAATGCGCTTTGCCCCAGACTTCCCCACGCGTAGCTTTGTGTGGCCTGGACAGTTCTATTCATTCAACCAAGAAACAAATACTTATTCATTTTATTGGGGGCCTACTATGTGACAAGCTCTGGGCTTGGAGCTAGGGACACAGGATCGTGATAGTCAGCAAACTTCTGGTGGAGCCTGGACCGTCCCTGCTGTCACTGGCCAGGCACTTGTCCTCTCTTGATTCTTGGCTGAACTTCTCTTCAACGTGCATTGGCCGGCTCCCTCCAGGACCCCTTCCTCCCCCACACCCAACCCTGGGGCAGACGGGGTTGCTCTGTGGAATTTGTACCTCTGCTCTGAACTTGCTTCTGCTGTCTATAAACCTCAGTCCAGTCAATAAAGGGTCACCAAGGGGCAACCCCAGTTGAACCCATAAGCTACGTGAGCTCGCTCACAGCCCTTTGGCAGTCGACCCAGGAACAAAAGTTCTGGACCCTGACGAAAGTTCTTGAGGCCCTGGATCCATAGACTGGTTAGTAGGTCATTTAACTTTATTTGTTTTTTTTCTCCTAGCCAGTCAGAGATTACAAGCATTCATATGCAGGTCAGGGGCCAAAAATACTGTGGTCAGGGTGGAGTGGTGAGTGAGAGGTCCCTAGGTGTTCACCAACACTTGCTCTGGAAAGGCCACAGACGGGGCCCTTCAGCACTCCTGTGACTTTGCACGGCGATTTGAGCTGTTCGCATGGCCCAAGCCCTTAGGGATGCAGATGCCATACGTGTGAAATTGTGTGATTTATACAGGAAATATTTAGATTATATTGACAATGTCTACGGAGATAGGGCTTGCTAAGCAAATTAAAGGAATTCCTATCTTTTTTTTTTTACACCAAACTCAAAGCAAAACAACAACACCCCCAGGCTGGGGGCCAGAGAATGCAGACAAAAATTTATACTAAGAGAATAAACAGTTTTTAAGTACCCTGGAACTCTCTGTAAACACCTCTTCAGGTACAAGCAACTATAAATAACTTTTATCTGTTACTAGGCAAACACCTTGTGGGAACATTTGGTTATTTCCTGTCCACTTCTTATTTCTAAAAGGGCTAGCTTTGGGGCGCCTGGGTGGCTCCGTCGGCTGAGTGTCTGACTTCGGCTCAGGTCATGATCTCGCGGTTCTTGAGTTCGAGCCCCGCGTCGGGCTCTGCGGTGACAGCTCAGAGCCTGGAGGCTGCTTCGGATTCTGTGTCTCCTCCTCTCTCTGCCCCTCCCATGCTCATGCTTTGTCTCTCTCTGTCTCTCAATAATAAATGAACGTTAAGAAAGAAAAAAAATTTAAAAGAGCTAACTTTGGTGGACCGATTGCAATAAAGCATATTTCTTCAATAATTCCGATGGGTTTTGCTCCCCACCCCTGCTGCACCATTCTGAAATTGGTGAAGGTGTATCGTCGTCATAGAGAACCAGTTAGAAGGTGATTTGAGGTCATTTAGCCTCCAGGCAGAGCTGTCCCTAAAACTATTTTAGACCTTTGGTGGCTTGTATCATTATCCTGCTATCTGTAAAACCATTACGATGAAATGATGTCACCGTATGTCAACAGCGTTTTATTTTTGCAAAGTGCTTTAAAACCCTCATTTTTATTATTCCCTAGGCAGTCCTGAAATTACAATTTCCTGTTTTCTTTTTTTTAATTTTTTTTAACGTTTATTTATTTTTGAGACAGAGAGAGACAGAGCATGAACGGGCGAGGGGCAGAGAGAGAGGGAGACACAGAATCGGAAACAGGCTCCAGGCTCTGAGCCGTCAGCCCAGAGCCCGACGCGGGGCTCGAACTCACGGACCATGAGATCATGACCTGAGCCGAAGTCGGACGCTTAACCGACGGAGCCACCCAGGTGCCCCTCAATTTCCTGTTTTCAACTGGGGAGCCTGAGGCACAGTGAGAACCTCTGATGGGATTTACACAACCCTTGCCTTTCGCAGCCCAGCGAAAGAGAAGAAGGAGCACGAGACACACCACCCCGTCCTGTTTGGCCGTTCGAGTGTGTTACGAAGCACGACTCTTCTCTCCCCTTTGAGCCCTTGGGAGTATGTCCTCCAGCCTCGAGAGGATGTCCTGGTTCCCAAGGGGCTCAGAACACCGCCACCCCCTGCAGAGGTGGAAACTGCCAGGTGGGAGAGGGAAAGAGCAGGAAGAAAGCTCCAGAAGGATGGGAGGGACTCAGGAAGCGCTGCCTCTCAGGCACCTGTCCGTGCAAAAGCAGGACAAGGCTGCCCTTAGCAACTACTTTGACAGGAGCGAGGTGCCGGTCCGGAAACAATAAAGCTGATTTTTGTGGAGGGCGTGCTAATCAGGCAGCGGGCGGAACGCCGTCTTGTACCATCTTAACCTGAACCACGGAAGTCAGTGGTATCACCACTTCCTTTCTGCAGGTGAGGAAGCCAAAGCATAAAGCCAGGAAGTCATTTGCTTAAGCTCACAGGGTCCATGAGCTCGTCTGACTCATGACCAGGCTGCCTGTCCCGGGAACCCAGGTAGGGGAGCGGGAACAGAGCAGCGGAAATTTCTGGGCTTGGGGTTGCCCAGAAGTAGATGGCCGACCATTTGTGCCAGATCTGAGTCCATAACGGGCCACCAGATAAAGCTTTCTGAGTGTCAGCTCTGGGGATTGTTGGAGTCTGTGTCATTATTTTCACTTTTTTTTTTTAAAATTTTATTTATTTATTTTTTTGGGCGTAACACGTATTTGCAGAGAGCCTAAAGCCCTTGGATAGGCATGGTGCTTATTCCCAGAATAAGCATGTCTGTTGGCAGAACTTAGAAGCGTGTGTGTCCCAGTCCAGATAGGTGTGCTGAAGGCCAACGTTGAAAAACTAAAAATGGAAAACCCACCCCTCTGGGGTTTCTATTCATTCACTCAGAAATAATCAGAATGTGAGCAGCTGGGCACAATGTTAACCAGCAGGACACGGAGGTGAACGTTACGGGTTTGGTCCCTCTGTCATGGAGTTTATAGCCTGGGACAGGGGTTGGCCGACTCTAGCTGAGGGCCAACAGCTGCCTGTTGGTGTAAATAAAGTTTTATTGGCACATAGCCACGCTCATCCACTCCCATATTGCCTGTGGCCAACTTTGCACTAAAACAGCAGAGTTGAGTCATTGCAACGGAGGCAGAATGGCCAGCAAAGTCTGAAATATTTACTATCCGGCCCTTTCTGGAAAACGTTTGCCAACCCCTGTCCTAGGATAACATTTATTTTTCAAGCCTGGAAATTTTTCTTTTGGAAGAACACATTTATTTACCCTCATCCTGGTCATCCGTTAAGATCCTTCACTAGCCAGTTTGCTTCCTATGAAGACAAGGGTCATCACTAATGCTGAGAAAAACAGGAAATTATAATAACAAAGGAACCACCGACATTTACTGAGCCACTCGCCCTGCAGGGCCCTAAGCAGTGCATATGGATTACATCTACCCGTTCCCATAATAACGCTATGCAGGAAGCATGGGTATTAGCCCCATTTTACAGATGGAGGCTGCTGGTTGAGTAACCTGGCCAAAATTCGGGGATAAAAGGCACGGTACTGGGATTTAATGAGTCACAGCCAACCGGGCACACACTCTTCCCCACTGCTCTACACTGGAACAGACGGTGGGGTGTGGGGGTCACGTCCAAGCAGGTTGGAGAGGAGGGAATCCCCCTGGGAAGGGGTCACGCCCTGCTGGCCCGGTGTGTGCTGGGCCTATTTTTAGCCCTAACGAACACCCTCCTGCAAGAGAGGACGAGGCTTGCTCTGTCTCTTGCTTCCTGCGCTCAGACAGACTCCCCCGTTGGAGGGGGACGCAATCTCCGAACCACGCTCCCAGCTTCACTGTAATTAAGCTGCTTCGCAGACGTGGATGTGTCTAATGCCTCTGCTAATGCTGATCCGTGGGGGAGGCTCTGAAACTCGGTGGGGGAAAAAAAAATAGAAGCCCTGATTCGTTTTGTCAGAGAGAAGAAACCGCAAGGAGCAAGGAGCCCCTGTAGAGTTTATTCCTCCATCACTGTCTTGGGGATTCCCAAGACCCTAACTGCTGTGTTCTTCCGTTTTCTTCTGATAGCCCCTGAATTCCTTCTCCCCAGCCCCAGAATATTGTTGCCTTTCCTACAACAAGGTTTTTTTTTCTTTTTTTCTAAAATTGGAAGGCCCCTCCTGGGGTTCTTACAGCGTAAGAGCAGGACCACAAAAACCCCGCCAGGGTGACTCCCCTGTCTGAGTAGGGGAGGGTACTTTATTGAGTTCAGGAACAGAGGAGAGATGTCTCTATCACTTATATATCTTCCCAGGCCTCACAAAGGCATAACCCCGAGGTTACTCACCCTCCCTTTATGAACGTGACGTTAGCTGGTGACCGTCTGGGGAGTTCTGCTCATGCTGTGATTGTCCACAAACAATCATGGATCCCATTCACAGGAACCGGTCCAAATGTAGTTTGCCCTGAGAACGTGTGCATTTTTCTGTGTCTCCCATGCACTGGGGCAACTGGGACATGGGCTGTAGCCTTGAGTGATCTAGAAAATCAGAAGCACCCCCAACGGAAGCCCTCCGCTGTCTCGGGAGCTGACATTGCCATAGCCCCGTGGTGCCTACACACGGTCATTTGCCCCCAGTCCCCTTTGCTCCTGAAGGGCCGGTGCTGCAGGTCCCACAATAAGACACTCACCCCATGAGTCAACTTAGTTATTCCTTGCTTCAGACGGAAGCCTGAGTCCTGTCTTAACCGCAAGTTATAGCCACAAGTAGAACGAGCCAATGTATAGCGTCTCTAAAATATGCACGGAATTACAGAAAAGTAAAAGGTACCTACTTTTAGGCCTGACAAGCTAGTCACTCCGTGGAATTAGGCACCACAATCTCTACCGCTCTGTAAAATCTTTGGGAGGCCTTGCATTTCATATGCAAGCACTGTCAGCAAAGCCATTCCTAGAACATTTAAATAGACTGTCTCTATAGAATTGGCCAGCCAGCCAGCATTGGAGGAGTTGGGACATAATTGTGTCTTCCATAAAATGAAGTTCTGTTCTAAGGAGGGAATGTGGCCAAGACGCCAGGTACGTCTCTCATTTTCTTTCTATCTTGGCCACCTCGAGCCAAGACACCTTCCGGGCCACCCATTCGCTGCTGATGTTTCTGTCTTCCATGAAACGACTCTCTTCTCTCAGAGCTCACGGGTAACTCTCACGGCGAGGATATAGATTTCATTTTTCTCCAAGATTTTATTTAGGACACACTTGGGGGATCTTGCATAACCTCTCTGGAAAGAAGTTTGCAAAATATAATGATCTTGTCATCTGCTTTACTTTCTTTCTTTCTTTTTTTTTTTCTTAGCTCAAAATAATTAAATTAACAGAAAAGATTCAAGCTTTCTCGTTTAAATTTGTGCCAAATTGATTCAAAGTTAACGTATTTTTGAAAGGGTTATCTAATTGAATCTCAAATGGCTCTTGCTAATGCTTCGCCCTAGTTCTGATCCCAGCTACCCTGTCAGTCTTTGAGAAGCTAAGGGGCCAGTTAATAAAGAAGGTGAGGGAAACAACAGGACGGAAAAGGAATTAGAAGATAGATTACATTCATGCCCTTTATGCCGTGTCTTCAACATAACAGTTGAAAGACTGAGAAAAGACATTTGAAAGAAATAGAGGGCCACTCCCAATGATATCTCTTGATCATACTTATCATGAGATGCTGCCATGCACAGTTGTTCACTCTGAGCACTGCACAACTCATAATCTGTGTGTATGGACTCAACAACGGACATTTATTCTGACTCCGGGCTCCCTACCCTCCTCCCTAGCTGTGATCTATTCTCAGTCCTCTTTTAGCCACTCTAGCTATCATCCAACTCTGGCACAGCCAGCCACCTGGAGGCCCATCCCCACAACAACTCCTCTGCTAGGTTTGCCCCACTCTGAACACAGAAACTTGGACACTCGCTATGCTCCTGGCAATGCCTAGTGACTTCTCAGGGCAGACCTGGCTCCCAGCCAGGACTCAGCATCTTGGGCCCTCAAGGAATCTCTTGCTTATGCTTTTATTTCCAGTTGTGTCCCTATCCCCAGACCCTAGGCTTTGCTGTCAGTCCCACTTTGTCCCGGGAATGTCTGTGGAAACAGGAGAAGGGTTTCCAGAATTTTCCTCTATGTAGAAGGTGGAGGTACAGAAAAGAGGAAAGAAGAAGGAAATACTAAAGTTGTCTCCAAAAGACCCAAACCTGGGCCCATTCTGGCCTGCCCTGTCTGATACTGGTCTGACCTTCATATAGTTTTCATTATGGAAACTGGAGTGCCTGTCTTTTGTCTTTATATAAAAGTGTTTTGAAATGGTCCTTTCATTGAAATCCACTTGCCAATAGAGATATCAATGTATTTGATTCAGCTACAAATATTCTTTGGCCACCTCTAGAAGTCTCGCTTTGTCCTGTGGAGCTGTTCACCACAACAGCCTTTTCTGGTCCTTTCCTCCCTTCCTTCCTCCCTCCCTCCCTTTCTCTGTCTCTCTCTCTCTCCTTCCTTCCTTCCTTTGTCCTTCTTCCCTCCCTCCTTCCCTCTCTCTTTTTTCCTTTCTTACTCCCTTTCTCTCTCTCCTTTTTTTTCTTTCCTTCCTTCTTCCTTCTTTCCTTCCTTCGTCCTTTTTCTCTCCCTCCTTCCCTCTCTTTTTCTTTCTTCCTCCCTCTCTCCCTCTTCTTTCTTTCTTTCTTTCTTTCTTTCTTTCTTCCCTCATTTCTTCCTTTCTTTCTTTCCTCCTTTCTTTCTTTCTTTCTTTCTTTCTTTCTTCTCTTTTTTCAAGGACCCAGGGGATCTTTTCTCTAGAGCTGAAAGGTGCTTCAAGAACTCATCCAATTTGGCACCTTGCGTTGAGGTCAATAAGATAGTGTTATCCCAATTTTATAGAAGAGATAACAAGCCCAGGGAGAAAAGGAAACTGGCTTTCACTTACACGAATTCAAAGAAGCCATAAGCTACTGTTCTTAACCGTGGCTGGGAATGAGCATCACCTGGGGATGAAGCTTCCAGAGCAATCAGAATCTCTAAGGATTGTGCTTCTTGAAACTAACCTGCTCGGAATTCATTTCAGAAGCTTCTGGAGTCTGGGTGAAAATACAGATGGCTGGGCCTCCCCTGATCAGGAGGTCTGGGTGGATCAGAGAACGTGCGCCTGTAACCCGTTTCCGGGGAAGCTGATACTGAGGCTGAGAGTGTGGGGCCCCGCCGTGGGAACCATCGGTGGTGGCGAATGCCTTTACTGGTGAGTTCGCAAGAGATTCTGGCTCGGAGGTGAGTCGGTGATCCTTGGCCCACTTCAAAATGCTCCAGAAGTCTCTGGTCGGTGACCCAGGAGCTCTGGCCCGCGGGGAGAGCTTCATGTTCCCCGCAGCTGACCGACAGGAAGGGTGCTGGACTAGAGGACCCTCCGTCTCCTTCAGCAACTTCTCAGTCTTTGGCCTCAACACCGCCCTTCATCTCGTGCCCTTTTTCCCAGGGCTCTGCCATACTCCTGGTGGCTGGACATCCAAGGACCCTCCCGCACACCCTCGGGCTGTGTGCTGTGCTGCCCACCCCTAACTGACGCCTCCCTTCACATCCCGTGGCTGGGTGGCCCTGCAGGGGGCGTGCCCATCTCCCAGCCCTGTCCTAGCCTTCCCGCCCTGTGTTATTTGTTGACAATATTCACCGGCCGGTGGCTAGGTCTTTTTGCGTCCTGTGTGCTTTCCTTATGGGGGCTAATCTAATCTTGATCGTTTCTGCTTCAAACATCCAGATTCCCTATGGGGAGTCACTAACCAGAGTTCATATTTGGGTCTGAGAGCTATCTCTTTTCCAGTCCGTTTGCTGAACAGAGCTGATGAGCTTACTTAATTCATTCACCCATTTGGCGAACATTTATTGAGTGCCTAGTGTGACTGGCACTATCCTACATTTAACGATAAGGAGAGAGGGGCGCCTGGGTGGCTCCGTCGGTTGATTGACCGACTTCGGCTCAGGTCATGGTCTCCCGGTTTGTGAGTTTGAGCCCCGTGTCAGGCTCTCTGCTGACAGCTCAGAGCCTGGAGCCGGCTTCCGATTCTGTGTCTCCCTCTCTCTCTGCCCCTCCCCCGCTCACACTCTGTCTCTCTCTCTCTCTGTCAAAAACAAATAAACATTAAAGATAAGGAGAGAGGGGCGCCTGGGTGGCGCAGTCGGTTAAGCGTCCGACTTCAGCCAGGTCACGATCTCGCGGTCTGTGAGTTCGAGCCCCGCGTCGGGCTCTGGGCTGATGGCTCAGAGCCTGGAGCCTGTTTCCGATTCTGTGTCTCCCTCTCTCTCTGCCCCTCCCCCGTTCATGCTCTGTCTCTCTCTGTCCCAAAAATAAATAAACCTTGAAAAAAAAAAAAGATAAGGAGAGAAATAAGACACATTTCCTTCCCCCCAGGAGCAGTAGTGGAGATAGGCTTGCACCACAAACTCCAGTTCACCATGACCGGGCCAAAATAGAACCATGTGCCAGATATGACGGTGTGATATGGGGCTGGAGGGTGCAATTCAACTCTCGGCCCTGGCTGAGGTTGTCGAGCCCTTCCTTTCCCCTGGACTTGACCTTGCAGGTTTCTAATCATTACTGTTTGGCGATACAAGATTGATTTCTAAAAGCAGGGACGATAGCCCAGGCAAAAGGACAGAGAATCGGTCCCTAGCAGCAGTGTTCTCTGCGGGGATCATGCAAAATTTGCAAGTCGGAAGGGGTTTCAAGTGGAATTTAAAGGGTTAAGAGGGGAAGGGGTTCCAGATAGAAGTGTGAAATGGGAGGAGGGACCTCAGGGTCAGGGGCACAGCCACAGAGTGGGGTTTGGGAGTAGGAGAAGGAGGGCTCACCACGGAATGGGGGGAAGGGTTCTCTTAAGTAAGGGAAGAGCTCAGAAGCTGGAACTGCCCTTCCTTTGCCCGGGTCTGTCCCCACCATGTGGTCTCACCCCTCTACGCTGCTCTGCTCGCATGTTCCACGGTGGCTCGCATATGAAAACAGAGACCGCAGCTGGCCCCCAGCCGAGGAGGTAACTCTCGGGGTGGCCCCAGCACCTAAAAATGCCTTGGGGCTGTTGAAGGTGATGTCAGAAACCAAGAAAATCCAGCCCTCTGAAAGGACACCCTGGGAAGTGTTGCCAAGGACCCAGGAGCGGGGGAGGGGCTGACCTGAGACATGGGTGTGGAAAAGCCACCACGGGTCTGTCACCAGGTGGTGACAAATTAGGCAACATCCTGAGATGCGTGCAGAAGACAGAAAGATGAGGATCCTTTCATTACTTTCAACAATTTGCTGATCTTTTCTGGGATACAAGGTGCTTCATTCTCTGCTGTGGATACGACTAAGTGGGATTTTTTGTAAATAGAATCCTTTGAACACTCTGTCTAGGGGAGTTACTATTTGAAGGCAAAAGATAGCCAATCTTATCTAAAGGAGGAATTCTCCTGTGAAATGAGTAATCACATCCTATTTTACCTGTTTTTAAGGATTAAATTAAAAAAAGATTTTTTGGGGGGCGCTTGAGTGGCTCAGTCGGTTAAGCATCCAACTTTGGCTCAGGTCATGATCCCCCAGTTCATGAGTTCCAGCCCCGTGTCGGGCTCTGTGCTGACAGCTCGGAGCCTGAAGCCTGCTTGGGATTCTGTGTCTCCCTCTTTCTCTGCCCCACCCCTGCTCACCCACCAGCTCCCCAATTTTTTATTTTTTTAAAAATATTTTTAATGTTTATTTATTTTTGAGAGAGAGAGAGAGAAACAGAGTGTGAGCAGGGGAGGGGCAGAGAGAGAGAGGCAGACACAGAATCCGAAGCAGGTTCCAGTCTCTGAGCCATCAGCACAGAGCCTGACGAGGGACTCAAACTCACAAACCGTGAGATCATGACCTGAGCTGAAGTTGGATGCTCAACTAACTGAGGTGCCCCAATTTTTAAAAAAATTTAAATCCAAGTTAGTTAACTAACATACAGTGTAATAATGATTTCAGGAATGGAATTTAGTAATTCATCACTTACATGTAGCACCCAGTGCTCATCCCAACAAGCATCCTCCTTAATGCCCATCAGCCATTTAGCCCATCCCCCCACCCAAAACCCCTCCAGCAACCCTCAGTTTGGTCTCTGTATGTAAGAGTCTCTTACGGTTTCTCTCCCTCTCTGTTTCTCTATTCTTTTTGCTTCCCTTCCCTTATGTTAATCTGTTTTGTATCTTCAATTCCACATGAGTGAAGTTATGTGGTATTTGTCTTTCTCTGGCTGACTTATTTTGCTGAGCATAATACACTCTAGTTCCGTCCACGTTGTTGCAAATGGCACGATTTCATTCTTTTTGATAGCCAAGTAATATTTCCAAGTCTATCTATCTATCTATCTATCTATCGATACCACATCTTCTTTATCCATTCATCTGTCGATGGACATTTGGGCTCTTTCCATACTTTGGTCACTGTTGATAGCGCTGCTATAAACATGGGGGTGCATGTGTCCCTTTGAATCAGCATTTTGTATCCTTTGGATAAATTCCTAGTAGTGCAATTGCTGGGTCATAGGGTAGTTCTATTTTAATTTCTTGAGGAACCTCCACAATGTTTCCCAAATCCTAAGCCTAAGTGTGTTTTATCTATTCCCAGCTCTACCGTGAAAGAGGTTCGGAGAAAAGCAATAGCCCTTCGTACTGGAAAAACAATTTAGGAGAAAAAATGGGAAGACTTGGGACTCTCAGGGTGGGGAAGAGAGAATACTAGAGAGAAAGATGAACAGTAGTTTAAAATATGACCAATGCGGTGCTGTCCAATAGAAATATATGCGAGCTGGTTAAGTCATGTTGAGTTTCCTCGTCACCACATTACACAAAGTAAAAAAAAAAAAAAAAAATAGGTAAACATAATTTTAATGATGTATTTTCTTTAACTCAATGTATCTGAAATATTATTTCAATATGTAATCCATATGAATTTATTTTAATCAGATATTTTACATTCTTCACACTAAGTCTTAAGAAGGCAGTGTGTTTATTTTATAATCAGGCATTTCAGCTTGGACAAGCCCCATTTCCCGGCTCCAGTGGTCGCCTGTGGCTAAGTGACTATGTGACGGACAGTTCATGTCTAGGGTGATGAGTGGCCCGGATGGCTGTTCTGAGTATCCTTGAGGAGGAAACCCCATGGAGTTTAAGTTGGGCAGATGAAAGTGGCTATAAAAATATGGAGGCCTGGGTGCCACCATCTTGGAAATTCTGGCTTAATTGGTCTGGCGGGGGCCAGGGCATTACTAGTTTTTAAAAGTTCCCCTAGCAATTCTAATGCGTGGTCAGGACTGAGACCCACTGGGGTAGGGGAAGAATTTCCACCACATGAGAACACTTACACATGTAATGTTTTTTTTTAACATTAATTTATTTTTGAGAGACAGAGAGAGACAGAGAATGGGCAGGGAATGAACAGGGAAGGGGCAGAGAGAGAGGGAGACACAGAATCCGAAGCAGGCTCCAGGCTGAGTCGTCAGCACACAGGCCGACGCAGGGCTCAAACCCATGAGCGTGGGTTCATGACCCGAGCCGAAGTTGGACACTTAACCAACGAAACCACCCAGGTGCCCTGGCACTTACACATTCAAACGAAAGCTGCAGTAGGGAGGGAATTTCCACCATCTCTTGTGTCCAAATTTAAGAACCAGAAGGAAACTGTAAGATTACCATGGAGTCTACCTCTTGTTTGACAAATGATGGAAGGCCAGCCTTGGGTATCCCCCTTTGGTGCTTATTGGTGATTTTGTTGGCTTGCTTGCTTATTTGTTTACATCCGCAACACCTCCCTCTCCCTTTTTCTTTTTCAGCCCGCGTGAGATTTTCTTTTTTTTTATTTTTTAATTTTTTTTAAATTTTTTTTTTCAACGTTTATATTTATTTTTGGGACAGAGAGAGACAGAGCATGAACGGGGAAGGGGCAGAGAGACAGGGAGACACAGAATCGGAAACAGGCTCCAGGCTCTGAGCCATCAGCCCAGAGCCTGACGCGGGGCTCGAACTCACGGACCGCGAGATCGTGACCTGGCTGAAGTCGGACGCTTAACCGACTGCGCCACCCAGGCGCCCCAGCCTGCGTGAGATTTTCAAGCCCCTTTCTGTTTGAGTCGAACCTGGAGGTAAGTGTTGATGGTTCTCAAAGCCCCACCCACTTCTGAGTGGCTACAGGTTGTCGTCTCATACGTGGCATCCAGGTACGTCAACGTTGGACGCTGCCACTGGGCACACAGGTTGAGGGACTGGGGTCTCTGCGGGGTTCCCATCCATATCTCTGCTCATGGGAGGAACTCTCTCCATTCCCTTTGCCATCCTCCTCTCCATTTCAGCGAGGCAGAGGAGGGTTTGGACCTGTGGGTGTGATTTAGGACCCACATCTGCAGGGCTGTTGTCATTTTCCAAGTTCCTGCTCACATAATGGGCAATTTCTGCCAGCAAGTTAAATATTTAGAAATCAGGGACATACTCTATTGCCAAAGAAGCATGGTTTTAACGAAGGTCCTATGTGGGGTCTCATGGGTTGGACAAAGCCCTGGGCAGAGTTGACGCATCCGTGTTATTTACAGTGTGGAGAGACTTCGGTGCAGAGAACCCCGCCGCCCACCCCGGCCCCCGCTCCCCCCAGAGGGTGACAGGCTCTGCGCTGAAAACCAACTTTGTCAGGAGCTCAGATAACAGCTTTCTCACTCAGGGTACCTAGACTCCTTCAATTCCTCCTTTATACGACAGTAAATCGCCGTCTTGCTCGCTCTTATTTCTAAAAGTGGGTCAGTCTTCAGTGCTTGCCTTTCAGTTTCTGGGAAATGTCTACTGTCTTCTATCCTCTTGTTTAGCAGCTCAGGCCAAAGAGAATGAAAGAGACAGAGCCTCGCCACTTAGGTCATCAAAAGAGTAAGCTGGGATTTTTGTCCTTTGCTCCTTCAGGCTTTGAAACGGATTTGTATGGGACCAGGTTTGTACCAGAAAGGCGTCGGCATAGCTTGTTATTTAGCTTATCGGTCGCCGGTTCTAATAGGCCATAAACGCAGATCCATACGAATCTTCCCCATATTCCTTTAAAAACCCCAAGCCCGTGATGATGGCCGGTCTGGACCCCTCTCTGAGGATCCCGGGGGAGCTTCACTGGCGATGAATGCGGGAACCCCGGAACAGAACAAATCGGTCTCATAAGCAACAAGTGACAGCCTTTCTGAATACAGCTGCTTTCTTCATTAGAAAACTAAAAATAGCCCCAATCATTGCAGGCTGGTTTCACTTTAAGCCTTCTGCCACATCCACTTGCCTGCTTCATTCAGGGCTTCTGCGTGGCTATGACACCGTGATACTATTTCAGACGAAAAGTGCATTGAAGAAACGTTTCCTTTCCCTCCCCCACGTTCACTCCAGATGTCCTCGACTGTCCACGCTGTTTCATATTAGGGGAACTCACGGGAATCTTCCGGCATCCCTGCCACCCCCATCTGCCTCACCCGTTTTTGGAAAAATAAACACCATCCACACCGAGAGCAAGAAATTACCGTTATTAGGATTTTTTTTTTCTTCTTCCGTGAAATGTTCATTACATGCGTGATGTTCTATGGATAGCTCATGGAATCTTGACTACAACTACCCTTTCCAGCTCAGATTCAGTTTGTGGAGACATTTTTTTTTTTTTTTCCTTCTGGAGCTGGCTGACTGCGACCACTGGCAAAGTCAGTTTCCTTTGCAGCTTTAAAAAGTGATCCGGAAACACAATGGGGAGGCAGCCTATGTGAGCAGGTCAGTCTGGGGGAAGCTGGGAGAACAGACACTTAGCCCCTGCCCTTCTCTTTCTTGCCTCCCAGAGGAAATTGGATTTGCATTGTGCCTGAAGGTGGTGCCATGATTATGGTAAGGTGGGTTCCTCGCGTGGCTTGGAGCAGCCTGGCTGTTATGTTCCCCCCTCTCTGCACTCAAGGTATTGAGAGAATGGAGCATAAAATGCAAAAAAATTAGGGGAAGAACAAAAGACATCAGCCCGCTGCTTAATAGTACCCATTTACAAAAGGCACACTGAACAAAACAGACACAGGGACCCATGACGGGAATCCTTTAGACTCGAAATACGGAAAACAAGCCTCAAGCTTCAATTGGACCACACTGTATGCACACTTGATATATATACAAAAGTAGGGTTTTAATGGCTTTAATAGAACTGAAAATCCTAAAGATGAGAGTTAATGTTGCTATGGAAACTTTTACATGTCTTGACTGCAGAACTCCTAGTTTAAATTTGCAAACTTAGTATCACATTAGCTTTTTTCACATTGGATTTCTGGTTGGTCTTTTAAGAAGATAAAAGGAGAAAAACTACATGTCATACTAATACTTCTTGTTATACTCACAGCCAGAGGAGAGGTGGCTTATGATCATTTGACACATTTTTTTTTTCTTTTTTGTCTGCACAGGAAACATCCTCAAAAGAGCTTACATAAGGGCTATGTGGGGTGAAGATTTTATAGTGAGGCATGACGAATTCAGTTCCAAATTTTTCAAAATTCGAATGAGTTCCTTTTTTCGTAGAATTAAGGGTTCAAAGGATGGACCGACATAAATCAGGGGGTTCATAGTTTAAAAATCCCCAGAGTTACAGAGCTCAAAGTCCTACAAAGAGCAGAGGAAGTTCTGGAACACGACGCTCAAAGGCATGGTGATGCCTGAAGCCGGTGTTCATTCTCAGCCACCACGCACGGCACTCAGAAGTTGGACCCCACGTAAGAGCAACGTGGAAAGAGTGCCCGTTGAAGAATTGTGGAGTGATGACTCAGAAAGCTTGAGTATCCCTTGCCTGCCCTCTCTCCATCATCTCTTCCCTCACTGTCAGCCCCCTCACCTCAGCCATGGGGGCTCGTCCGTAGGTTTGGCCAACTGGAAGGCTCGTAAGCTTTAGAGTCAGGTAGAACTGTATATAAAGGTGGTCCCACCGTGGGGCAGATCATTTAACAACTCTGAGCTTCGGTGTCCTCACCAAATGGAAGTGATAAATGCTCACACCACATGGA